>NW_024584568.1:9714-14958 GCF_018398535.1 Haplochromis burtoni
ATACGCGCATCGCGGAAACGCCCCCTCCATTACTCGACACAAGCTTCGAAGCCTCGATACAGAACGTCACATCACTAGTGCTTTTGAGTTTAAGTTCCGTTCCCGTGAGTTTGTGTTTGGTTCCAATTCCTGCTTGCCACACAGCCATAACGTGACAGTGGACACATTCCCAGAACTCTCAGTTATCCGTTATTTTAGGCTGTATTCATTTTCCCTTTAATTCTGACAAGCTTCTATTTTCCTGCCACTGATAAGTGCATGACACTGCTACCAGCATGCTTCTCCAGAGGAATGGCATCACAAAGGTAATTTCTTTTAAAAGCTTCTAGATTCAGATCCAGATTAAGTTTTACAACTTCCAGTATGACTGTTATGTACTGGTTACTTAAAGTGGCTACTGTCCACTGCACTCTAGTCCCAAGGCTCTATTGGTCCGGCTTATAAAGTGCTTTTAACAAACGGCAGGTTGTCTAAACTGTACAGGGGAATTCAGTTAGAGAGACCATTACGCTGCTGGTCACCTTTCTGACCGATAATCTCTTGTTTGATGGTTTGTTTGTTTTTTTGTTTGTTTGTTTGTGTTTTCGTTGATTCTATACTTCTTCCTTTTTTCTCCCATGATTGAAACCAGTGTGCTGTTAAGAATGTTCAAAGCTTTATAAAAAGATATATAAACCCTTGACCTGCTGTTTCCCACCTCAAAACAATAACACAAGTCACAGAATTTCTCTCACCAATTTTAAGAAACTCACCAATTTTTCCAAGGATTTCCTTTTGCCGCAGATGCCCAAGCAAATTTTATATTTAACTGGTCATTTAATTACTGACCTTGAATTGCTTATACTGATGTAGCCAATGCTAAGGTAGCATGATGAGTGGTGATTTTGTCTGTGTGTGAATTAATCCTACTGTCTTTCCAGTTTTAATATCTTAATATATTCCAAATGACTGAAGACAAACGCTTGAACGTTAGACCAGTTTTACCATCATTGTAAGTAAGGTTTGGTTTCTCTTTCACTGGATTTTATTTTTGAGTGACTGTATGTGTAAATAGTTGCCTGTGTATTATAGACAATTCATATTGAAAAAATACTTATATAAGATCAGAATCAACAGTATATACAGATTATATAGATTTCCAGGTGGATATTACATTCAAAAGATCAAAAGATAAGTAAAGGAAAATTGAAATGAGATTATTGAGATGCACAAAGACACATTTATGCACCCTTCTATAACATTTAATCATTATTTTTAATGTAATGTGGAATTGTAAATAGATATCATCACTTAAATACATTTTGACACTTGGATCACTTATGTAAGAAATCCTTGACATTCACCACATGTTATAAAGACTTCATATATTTGTCACAGGAATTAGCTGCATCAGCTATCAGCTGCCATAAAGGGTAACTTTCAGCTTTTAATATTCTGCTATTGTCTCTTATTTACACGTTTCTTTTTTCCCCTCACAGGCTCTAATAGAGAGCACTGAAAATAACTAAAAGGCATCATAGACTGTTATGGAACTGCTCAATGTGACGTTTCCCCCTGTTTTTTCTGTGACTTTCATTTTGCATTCTGACCTTGCTTTGTAAAACAGGGTTGAAACTCCTTTTGCGGTTGTGCTGTATGTTGTGCCCAAAAGCCCGTAAAATATAAGCTGTTTTTACTCAGGTTTTAACATTCCAGCTTTTTAGTACAAAGTTCACATGATGTCCGGTTGTGCCAATAAGTAACTGTCCACAGAAATCACTGCGAGGTAGTGAGTAGATGTCCTGTACCTGCCTCCTGCACATTCTACCAAGGCAGCTGTCTCTTACTTGAAGTAAAGGGAGTAGTTGAGTACTGAAGTAAACTATCTCAGCATGCCGTCTCATATTTAAAAGTAGATATATATGAATGTTTTTATCTTAGTGGAAATTGGAAACTGAGTTGATCTGATAAGGGAGAAGGGGTAGATGTATTCTGTGTACAGGAAGCTGTGTGCTTAAACCTGCCAATGTTGTTATAAACGGAAGAAAGAAAGGTAGATAAGAAGGTTATTGATTAGTTCTGCATTTTCTCACTATATGCCTTTGCCATACCACAGCAAAATAAGTTTCTCCTTAAATACGAATCTGAATTGGATTGTGAAAATGGAGCTGATACTTCGACCAGTAGTAAGTAATTCAATTTATTTATAAGATTTTTATGCTGTCAATGTCGTATGTTTTATTCTAGCTTCAAGTATGAGTTTGCACTGAAAACCCCACCTTGGTAGATATTCTTGGAATCAGGTGGAGGATTTTTTATTTTTTTAAACAAACGATTAGGGAATAAACTGCATTCAAAGTTTATTTTTTCAACCACTAACACAGTTAAAATTATGTAATAATTTTATTTTACGATTATAAAATATTGAATAGTTTCTTCTTCTAAAGAACTCAGTATCAGGGCTTTCTTCTTCTAAATTCAGCTAAAACTGAGGTTATTGTACTTTCCCCGAAAAAATTGTAATCTACGGAAGAGGATTAGGGCCACCAGGGCAAAAAAGTGGGCACGTCTGTTTTTTCTTTTCCAGAATTCTGAGATTAAAGTCAGAATTCTGACGTTTTGGCACCAGACAGCCCAGCAGAAACACAAAACCCGACCAAAACAAAACAGAAAACGACCCGACCAGGGCAGGCGGAGGGGGCCCAGGACGAAGGGACAAAGTCCAAAAAGGCCCAGATGGTCAAGTTCAGGAGGCAGACCATGCGAACAGCAGCGGGGCAGGTCCGGATACCGGCCACGCAGTAGGCAGTGGCGTGGAAACAAGTCCGGGGGCCGACCGTGCGGACGGCAACAGCGGCGTAGAAACAAGTCCAGAGGGCAGCCACGCGGAAGGCAGTGGCGGCGTTCAGGAGGGCGTTCAGGAGGGCGTCCACGGTGGCGGAGATGCCCAACAAGCGGCCTGGCAGATGACCGACGATGTGGAGGTGGTAGTAGGGGACCTGAAGGCTGCGTGGCCCCTGCAGCCCCAGGCGAAGCGGAGGCTGGACCAGACGAGGCGGAAGCGGAGGCTGGACCAGACGAAGCTGAGGACGCTGAAGCAGAAGCTGGACCAGGCGACGCTGACTGATGCTGAAGCTGAAGTTGGACCAGGCGACGCTGATGAGGATGAAGACACGGAGGCTGGACCAGGCGAGGCTGAAGCAGAAGCGGAGGCTGGACCAGGCGAGGCTGAAGCAGAAGCGGAGGCTGGACCAGGCGAGGCTGAAGCAGAAGCGGAGGCTGGACCAGGCGAGGCTGCAGCAGCTGATGAGGAGGCTGAAGCTGGACCAGGCGAAGCAGCTGATGAGGAGGCTGAAGCTGGACCAGGCGAAGCAGCTGATGAGGAGGCTGAAGCTGGACCAGGCGAAGCAGCTGATGAGGATGCTGAAGCAGAGGCCGGACCAGGCGATGCTGAAGCAGAAGCCGGACCAGGTGATGCTGAAGCAGAAGCCGGACCGGGCGATGCTGATGAGGATGCTGGAGCCGGACCAGGCGATGCTGATGAGAATGCTGGAGCCGGACCAGGCGATGCTGATGAGGATGCTGGAGCAGATGCTGGACCAGGCGGAGGACGATGAAGCTGCAGCAGGCGAGGACGATGAAGCTGCAGCAGGCGAGGACGATGAAGCTGCAGCAGGCGAGGACGATGAAGCTGCAGCTGGTGATGAGACTGCAGCTGGTGATGAGACTGCAGCTGGTGATGAGACTGCAGCTGATGGCTGGACGGGCTCCTTGGTCCCCCCAGCTGACGAGGCAGGACGCTGGACGGGCTCCTCGGGCCCCCCAGCTGACGAGGCAGGACGCTGGACGGGCTCCTCGGGCCCCCCAGCAAAAACAGTCTCAGAACCAGCAGGTGCGGAGACCTCTGGCAGGAACGCAACAGGACCAGCAGGCACACGGGCCTCTGGCAGGGACAGAACAGGACCAGCAGGCACACGGGCCTCTGGCAGGGACAGAACAGGACCAGCAGGCACACGGGCCTCTGGCAAACACATAGCGGCCTGCAGCTGCGCAGAGCATTGACCCTGCTCAGGCAGCGACAGCCGGGTGCAGTCCTCAGCTGGCTTCTTAAACTCCAGGGGTCCAGAGTCTGATGGGGGCTGAAACCCAGCCTCTGGGGAGGCCCTGGAGTGCATCTCAGTCTCAGAACTGGCCAGCCTTTGAGGAATGTTGACATTATTATTAGATTTGTCTCTCTGCTTGGAATGGATGGGCGAGGAATAGTGTCTTTCGGGTAGAATTGACTTGTATTGTTTTGCAGGTGAAGCAACTGACACAGGATGCAGGGCTGGTGGCTGCTGAACAGGAGGCTGAACTGAAGGTGACTGACATAATGGTTGTGATGACAACGGTGGTGAAGTTGGAGACTGAACGGAGGATAAGACTGGAATCCTCAAGACTGGAACTGCTGTCAAGTGTTAAAGATGTTGCAGAGATAAAACAGAAAACTGTTGAAAATGATCAGTTTTAAAGTGTAATGTATTACATGGAAAGGAAGAAAGCATTTCCTATTTAAAAACTGAAGCAATGAAAATTGGGCTCCACTCTCCTTTCACTCATAAACAACCCAAAATGCTTGAACATCTTGAAGCAGCAGCAGGATACAAATTCACCATTGGAATAATGAAAAACATAATATAAAAACTAAAACAAAATAGTGCAAAACTGAGAAAGGCTTACAATTTTTCAAACTGTAATGTAATTAATTGAAGTTTATTTACTGTATATCACCCTCTGATATAAAACATGTCATCTCAAGGCAGCTAAGACTTTAAAGCTAAGACTTTACAGTGTTATATAGAAAGGTGTAACTAATGAAACAATAAGAAACACATGATTCTATATTTCCAATCATTTGAAGTATTGGCTCCATATCAAATATACAAGAGTCAAATAAAATAATGTCATATAATGTTTTACTCTAATGTAAATACTTGTCTTACTTTATAATTCCTTTACTGCAATTTTTAAAACTATGCCGATAAACTGCTGTAACTGAGGTTGCTTTTATTTTAAGCATTAGTATTAGTGGTGCAGTAGTTAGCATTGTCTGTGAAGGTTCTCAGTCATCCAGGTCATCGTAGTCAAAGGAGCTTGCAAAGAAAAGCGTCTTGACTTCTTTAAGTTACTTGAAGACGTTTCACCTCTCATCCGAGAAGCTTCTTCAATTCTAAGGTCAAATGGAGGAGAGATATAAACCTAGTGGGAGTATCCCCCCACAGACGG
>NW_024584569.1:0-6007 GCF_018398535.1 Haplochromis burtoni
AGATATTCTCTGAAAAACAAATCTACATTTGTGCAATGGCCTGGATGATAATGAAAATATTCTCTTTATGGAAGCTATTTGTACCTTTTGGCCACATAGGGCTAGATTTACTAAACAGGGCAAACTTGTGTGTAATCTCCAGAACTCTACAACTTGTGTTAACAGTATCAGCACAGGTTTTCTATAAGGGGATTTTGTGGGGGAGTCGTGTTTGTGTGTGTCACACAAACTGCACACAGCTGGATTTGTGTTGGTCCACCACTAAAAACAGTCAAATGTCAGAGCAAGAAAAAGGTTATTAAATCTTGCCCTTGATTCTTATTGTTCCTGTCATTGACTCATTAATACGGAAATGAGTTATTTTGCTATTCAACACATGGCCAGTCCAACACCAAGACAAAAAATAAATAATAGCTTGTTTTTGTGCTTTCACATTCAAAGAGCCACGTACTGAATGAGATTTAAAATTTTATTCTGTTTGTTGACATGAGCAGGAACTGTATTAATTTATTTATTAACAGTTCCTTTTGCTGTGTATAACTGGATGTACTGGGAACTTTCTCTGGATTACTTTAAAATGAAAAACCTGAAGGATTCTCAGACAAGTTTTGTGTTTCCATACATGCCAGTACATCCATATGAGCTGTAAGTTCACTCTTTTTTTTTTTTTCTTTTTTTTAAATTATTTTTTTACCAAATTGTAGACAGTTGGCAGACATTAGATTCTAATACACACTTCATCCCACTATACCTCCTGTGATACGTTGTATGGACTGGGCTGTTTATACATTACATTATACAGGAGCTGCTTGGCATTACAAACTCATGGCACGTAGTCTCCAGTGCACACTTTTTGTGTTATGTTAACGGCTTTGGCTGTTGGTATATATTCAGAAATACAAATTTAATGTAATTTAATGCATTTTTAATATTTATCAGTATATGTACCTACCCTCATGTCAAGGTCACGAGCTCTGAAAAGTGACCAAAAGAATGAGATCAGAAATGGCAGAGGCAGAAATATGATTTCTCCCAAGGGTGGTCAGCCTTTCCCTTAGAGATGGGGTGAGGAGTTCAGTCCTTCAAGAGGAGCTCAGAGTAGAGCCGTTGCTCTTCCATGCCCAAAGGAGCCAGTCGAGGTGGTGCGGGCATCAGATTCGGATGCCTCCTGGGCGCTTCCTGGGTGTGGTGTTTCAGGCATGTCCCTCTCAAGGAGGCCCTGGGGCAGACCCAGGATACAATGGAGAGATTATCTCTCGGCTCATCTGGGAACATCTTGGTGTTTCCACGGATAAGATCGAAGAGGTAGTTGGGGAGTGGGAGGTACTGTATTTGCCTCTCTGCTTAGGCTGCTGCCCCCAAGACCCAGCCCCAGATAAATTGAACGAAGTGGATGGATGGATAGATACAGTCTTATTTTAGATTAAAGTGAAAGTTGTGGCTGGAAGCTGCTGTCATTTACAGTCACAGTAGTTTTCCCCTTTTCCTTTTCACCTAGCCTAAACTTAAGCGAAATACATAATCGTTATTTGTATCTCACTTACAGGTTATCGTGTAAATATTTCTTTAAATGCTAGACTGTAATAAAAACAACTTGTTTTCTTCAAGGGTCGACCCAACGCATAAATCATCACATTCATCAATCCAAACCATATATCAAGTCTTCAACAATCAAATACATGAGACTTATGATATAAACCATATAGATAGTATAGTCACTCAGGTAGTGACTCAGATCCTCTCTAGTTTCGTCCAATTCCCATGCTCAATGGAGATTATGAAACGAGCTTATTACCCACGGATCCAATCAGTGCCAGATCCGTAGAGTACTAATAATTCTTCTTTAAGCATCATTCTCGCGTAGTCTCTGTCTCAATCCTGGATCAAGAGCAGTGTTCAGTGACTTGCAAACTGGGTTCTTCATTTAAAAAAAAAAAAAAACAACGCTTATTTACCAAAACAGCCATTTTAAAAATAGTCATAATGCACACGCCTTTGCAATTATTTAATCCGCGCTAACAAAATTTTTGAAAGAGTATTTAGATCATGAATAAAAACAGACACACCATTTTTTCTGTGGAGGGATGGGTGTTTAAATAGTAGTTTCTAATGTTGTCACCCAAATAAACCAAAGGGATAACACTTCTTCTCCTGTTTTTGTCCAACCTACTTTCCACTTCTCTCATCACCTTTCCTGAGATACGTTCGGGGATTGCAGATAAATGATGGCTCAGTTCACAAGCACCGGTGTATTTATTATAGCTGTGCAATCACCTCCTTGCTGATCGATAGCAAGGACTGCACGCCCTTCTATGGTACTGTCGGTAGGCGCTGCACAATCTTTACTCAGGCAGATAGATTAGCTCTAAGTAATCAACATCACTCAGTATCCTGTTACCTCCACTTTCTATATTATCTTTCGTAATAGACCAACACCCAAATCATTTCAATTTCTTTCCCATAATAGCCCGACATCTAAGACCCCATTTACAATTCTAAAAATCATCCAGCACGACCGCCCGTCCTCATCCATAGCCCAGCTGCGCGATTCCAAAGCCGCCAAGATAAAAGAAACTTCGATGGGCCTTTAATAATAAACATTGTGCGATATCTAACAACTTACACTATCATAGCAACCTTAGAGATCAGCAAGATCAGAATTTATTAATCACGGAGTAAACAGGTCTTGGACCCATCGGGGGAGGTTTCATTTCATCTCTACTCACTTGCCACATTTAAATTCATAAATTAAACATCATACTTTAGTCCACCAACATGTTTTTAAAAGATACTCAAATATTTGTAAGATTGTTAAGACATTAGAACAGGCACCAAAACACAAAATAAACTGACACAAAGTACACCCACCATCGATAAACGGAGATTTATGCAATAATATATGCTACAGATAACGCATCAACATGTTCGCTGCAAAGACTGCTCAGCTCTTTCATGTCATTAGTTCATCCAACGTTCCCTATGAGTTGATTATATATAACTACGGCATTTCGCCCTGTTAACTAATTATTTTTTTTATTATTGTGATTGGTCGGGATAGTTGAAACTTTCATTACCAAAGCTTTTTGGTCCTAAAATTATTTCTCTTCTCTGTTCCCTTGTAGTATGTTATTGCTTTTTTTACGACAAAGCTTCGCTTCTTTGGATCAGGTTTGATTGCCTTTCTATAAAATTGAAAATTCCTGAAAGACAAATCTACTTTTGGCAATGTCGCTGATAGTAAGATGAAAAGGTGATCTCTTTATGTAACGTATTACCGTTTCATCAGCATGGACTAAAGTTACAAACAGTCAAACTTTTAATTCTCGCAGAAACCAAGACTGTTAACATATCACACATTTGTTCATAAGATTTATCTGTTGTGTTCGACACAAACGTCACACGAGCTCATCGTGTTTTCCGACCACTTAAAGACATTAAATCCCTACAAAAAAAGTTATTAACATGCCCCTATTCTATCGTCCGGTCATTAGCAGTTATACAAATTAGTATGTTCTATTCAACACACCAGTCCAGACACCAAGACAAAAAAGAAAGATACTTTTCTTGCCTTTACATCAAAATACCATCGTACGAATAATTAAGAAGATTCTTTACAACAACTATTAAGTAGTTATTAACATCCTTGGCAGTTATAACTGTACTGTGTAACTTCGTCGGATTACTTAAGAATGATAAAAGCGCTAGGATCAGTCTCATAAAAATGTTGTTGTCCCATAATGCGCGATACATCCATGATACTTAGATTTGCACTCTTTTTTTTGCTGTATAAAATTAGTTACCAAATTAACATTTTCAAGACAGTTAGATTCAATACACCACTTCATGCCCACGGTACCGACCCCGTGATGACTTAGTACGCGTGTTGTAGTACTATTAGCATGTATACATTAGGCTTGCGTTGCATAGCAAACTCACACGTAGCTCCCGATTCACCACTTTTTTTTATGTTAACCTGCTTTGAGAAGCTTTTTGTATTATAATATCAGAAATAGCAAAATTGAATAATTTAACATTAAATTTACATAATTACCTACCCTCATTTCAACACAGCCTGAAAAATACCAAAAAGAATGAACACGAAATGGCATATCAGAAAAATATAGTCCCCAAGTGATCTCCCCTTCCCTGTATATATGGTGTTGCATTAGTCATCCTGTCAATATAACTCGAATTATACCTTTGCTCTCCACTTCCCAAAGATCCAGTCTAGGTGTGTTGTTTGTTTGCTTTGCATCGATAGTTCTGATCCCCTGCGTTCCTTTGTTACGAGTCCCTCTCAAGAGCCCGGCAACCCGAAAGACAATGATATGAAGTCCTCGCTCGAGATCTTAACATCTGTTTCCCTACTTAACAAAGTATTGATTATCGACGTATGCCTCGCTCTTAGCTTCTGCCCCCAAAACCCCGATCCCCAATTAAATTAACAATATAGATAATACAGTCGTATTAATGTAAGATTGAATTTTCAGCGTCTGCGTTCATTACCGATCACACATATATCCCCCTTCACTACATTTGTTTAGCTACAAAAACAACGTTATAAACACATGTGAAAGAACAGCCTTTCTTATGCAAAGTGAATAAAACTTACAACACAAACTAGCATCCTCTACTCTGAAATTCTGCTTAGCTAAATGAGATAAAACTGGAAACAAGAAAAATCCTCACACTCACTCCTCATTCAACTCGTTGTCCAAACAGCATACATATCTTCTCGCACTTAGAAATTCCTCTAAGCCTCGCCGTACTTCAGAGCTACTCCAGCTACTAGAGTTAAACCAGCATCGACTCACGGTATACATCCCAGCTTTTGGATCAGTACTGGACTGATATTCGATCCAAATGCCGGTTTGGTAGAACCGTACTGTGTGCATCACCACTTGATACCCCGCTCTCCAATTTTACATTTGTAAAAGCAGACTGCATGAGGGACTTGAATTTATATATATCTGTGGCAATACGACTGAAAACACCTGAGCTCAAAGATTAAAGGTTTTTAAGGGGTTTATCATACTTAGCAGACAAGAAAACTTCAGAACCAGTGATTGAGAAACTCCTGCTGTTTTAAGACACAAAATGCAACTTGCTGCTTACCTGAGCTTATTGCCCAGAGCATTACTCTATAATATCCTAGCACATTAGTGCTATAAAAGTGGGTTATGCCACAATGTCGACACCTTATACAAAGAACACATCGATATTAATATGGCTTGGTGACATTTATTGGAAATTTAACTTCTGTCACCTTTATTTACTTACTGAGAGCACAAGGAATAATAAAAAAAGTATCCCGAATCATAATTTCCCCTATGTTGACATTTCAGTGCCTTTCATTTTGTCCGTTACGTGTTAACATCTTTCATCAAAATCCATTGTTAATCAGGCCGACTCGAGCACCATTCAGTGAGTCTGATCCTGATTAAAACTCCAATTACAGATATTGTTTCATACACCTTAGCCTTTTTGTTTCTTCCCCCCCGCTGACATTTCACAAACTGCTCAGACATCTTATCACTACTGGCAGTAATATTGAAGTTGCTACTCAGACTTGTATCCCAGACTTTTCGTGCTGTAAGTCGATTCCTATAACGTTAGTTTCTTCCTCACTTCATTTTACTTCGCCCTTGGCTAAACTGACAAGCTTCTAAATGTCATAGTAAGTTTTGGTGGAGCTGGAAGGTGGTCCGTGTCCACTTGTTTAACACAATGGTTTCACAAGTTAGATTTCCAGTCTAAAAATAGAAAACAAATATAAAATGAATTAAATGAGACTCGACCTGATCGAGCCGTAGGGAACAACAGCCAGGCCTGACCTGATGGTTTTGGGCTACGATTCAAAATTTAAATATCTATCCTCAAATCCTCTTACACTGTTATGTCATCAGTCTGTAGGGTTCAGTGAATTCTTGTCATGTTTATGAAATGTTGTTCTTCTCAGTGAATATTTTTTCCTCAACCTAACCACCTTCGACATTTACCTATGTGC
>NW_024584569.1:6032-7372 GCF_018398535.1 Haplochromis burtoni
CATTTTTCCTGAGAGAAATGCTCGAACATGTTGTGCTCTGTTTCGTATATACTGTATGTGTATCAGAGGAATAAAAGACTTCGCTGTGTATTAAAATCTCAACACTCACACAAATCAAAGAACTAGTTATGTTAATTGTCTTCTAGGATACATTAGTTGCTTTCATCATGGTATAATGTTTCTTTGCTTCTCTTACTCATGCCTCATTCTTTCATCTTAGCTCTTGAGAGACAGACATAGAGAAAGAAAGATAAGCCTAGATCCTTGCTGGGAGCTCATCTCAAAGATTCATCTCTCCTTGCACCTCTTCTCCTTGAGGACCAGTTTAAAGAACTAGAAGATCCTCTGTGATTGCAGAGCAGAAACAGAGTAGCAGGAGGAGAGAGGATGTGAATGAGCATAATGGTGTTCATAGACCAAGAGCTAAGCAAAAGTTTTTTGTGCGGCATATAAAGTCTTTGCAATGACACGAACTGCCTAAAAATTGTACAGGGTGATGCAGACAAGGATGAATAAGCCTTCCTGAATTGAAAGTATTTCAAATTTGTCAGAAAATTCACTTGACTGAGGCTACGTCCATGGGTATTTTTGAAAATGCAGCTTTTTCTTTGTGTTTGGGTCGTTTGTCCTCACGTAAACGGCGTTTTGGGTAACTGAAAACAGAATTTAAAAAACTCCTGCCAGGGTGGACATTTGCAAAAACTTTGTTTTAGTGTTTACGTGTGGACGAGGCAAACAGAGATTTATTCACGCAACGTCAAAGGTGTGCGCTGTTTTTGACGTCACGTTGTGTGTGCACTATTGTTTATATGAGATTAATTTCTACAATGGTGGTAAGAGGCAAAAGATTGTTGCTGTTAATCTTACTATCTGCAGTTTTTTTACACACCTACACACACAGTTACTGTTCTTCCATTTACAAAGACAGAGGTCTCAGAGTGAACTTCAGACATGGCTTCCAAATTCAACACACACTCTCACAACCCAAATCCTGACGCCAGCGTCACTGTCAGTTTTGAATGCATAAAATAAAATTAAATGTATGCATTTTGTCCACTCCTAAGTTGTGAGTCTACACCATCCAAAATGCAGTTTTAGTAATTAACATTTGAAATGTTAATTGAAAAGTAACACAAAATTAGCTGCCTTGATATTTAAGGTTTTGTGAGGGCACAAATCCCCGTTTACTCTTTCCCTCCCAGGCTTCTAGACTTCTGATTGGCAAACATTTCTACATGGTTAAGATTTGTCATGTTCTTGAGAGTTTGACTTTGTTTTTGGCGTTTACATGTGGATGGAGACATTTTTTTTCAACACTGAACACGTGGACGGGATTTAAA
>NW_024584569.1:9848-12742 GCF_018398535.1 Haplochromis burtoni
CCGCGCGATGTTCATTTATGAAGATAGTTTGATCTTAGGGATTTGGTGTTGGGTGATCTTGACGTGCCTTCTGTTTATGCCCTTTCTGCCTGGCGTCCTCTCTTGGTACCGTGGTTTTTCGATTTATTTTAATTCACCATGTTCCTGTTGTGCCTTATTTCTCTGCACGCGTCTGTTTATATATTCGATCTTTGTTAGAAATATCCCGCTGACTCTAGCCAATGTGGTGTTACTGTCTACTGTTTCTCCTGTGTCACCGCTCCTTTGGGAATCCCTCTACCTCGTGTTGCCTCAGCGGTGCCCGTTCGTTGTTTATTTGTGCCTTCCACGGACGTTAGGCTTGCCCCTTCTTTTTTTTTTTGGACTACCACCTTGTACGCTCCCCTCGCGAATGTCACCCTGTCCTTAAGGCAAAAGGGAACGAGCTAGGCGCCCTGCACGGTAATGTTTTGTGCACGGCCGACGGGCCGTGTCTGGATTCTTCATACGATCTATAAGACCTTCGGTATTAATCCGTTTCACTCGCTCGTTCGGTTGGAAGGGATGTGCCCGCTATTTCTCCCACTGCCACCGCAGGGGCCGCGTTGGACTTCCACTGTTTGTGCCACCGTATTTCCCCCTGGCCTCGTTCACTAGGGCACTATGCATTACTCGTGATAACTACAGTCTCTCTTGTTCTGTTTGTCTTCTGTTGCCGATGCACGTGTTTTTAACCTATATTATTTGATAACCAGGATCATATTTATTTTAGTGTTCGCATATTTGGCGACATGTCGTCGCGCCTATCACGAATTGCGCGCGCTCTGCCCCCTTCAGTCACGCACTTGACAGCGCCTTTGCCGCACTGCCAAGGGTCGACTCATAGGTGTTTATTTGTTTGGCTGTGGTGTTTTATGGTGTAGAGATTGGAGAAGACAGCTTTTATCCAAACGCTGCCGCCTACCCCCTTGACCACTATGTGGACGCTCTCCTTGTCCGCCCGGTCATCTTTTCTTTCTCTCGTACTTTTGTATTGTTGGCCCGCAGCTGTCGTTCTCTCAAATAGCCTAACCATTTTCTCTCCCCCCTTGTGTTCCGACCATGAGGTCTCCCTTTCTCACCCGTCAAGCGCGGCGTTCGCGCAGCTGGATGGCAATCACGCGGGCTGGGTTCATTTCCGCGCCCGGTCGCCTTCGCCCGTCTCCTGCCCCTGTTTTTGACCGGACGCACACAGCGGCGCGCACTTGGTTCTTTCTCGCGTTTTTATGAAATTCGTTTCGGGAAAATTGGGAACTTTACGTGAGACAATTTTAAGAAAAACGGCAGAGAAGGGTCAAGTGACGATAGAATTTTGAATTCCTGTTATGGTAAACAGAAGGTGAATCAACAATGTTGTTAATCGTAAAACAGCGTGATAAGTATCATTTACAATTCTTATACGAAGACATGTCAGGGAATGTCAGCCGTAAGAGAGTATTCACAGAACATTGAGATTTAGTTTTCGTTTTTTTTGTTTTGTTTGTTTGTTTTGTTTTGTCTCTCTTCACACACAGCTGGGTTTGTTTTAGGCACCAAAAACCACTGGGTCGTATTTGGGTATCAGTAATTACTTAGATTTAAATGAATCAATTGTGGTTTGGTTTGGGTTAGGATGTGATTGGTTCTGATGGGTCTATTTGTGAGTGAAACTCTTATCATTATTGCCATGACCAAGTATATTATGGCACCTGTGCCAAAAGACACTTTCTACACATCTCTGAGATGTCAGAGGAGCTGTTAAAAATGAGAACAAACTGGAGTGTCTGACATTATGAGTTATTTTTTCCTGGACTGTTTTTTTTTCCGGTAGTTTGAAAGTGTCAGTGTTTTGATAAAAGAAGAAATTATAAAGTGTTTTTCTCCGTTCAGTGATGTGCCTGGACATCTATGTCTAAACTGGCTTTATATAGTTGACAGGTGAATGTTTGTGCACTATATTTGAAAGTGGAGCACATCTGACAAGCTGCAGCACACATACTGAAATGCCACTGAAACAGCAGACAACTCCTTATTAAATTTATGGGTAATTTGTTATTTAGGAAGTCAGTTTTAATCATTTAAACCATATATACTGTTTAAACATAAGACCACAGAGCAGTCTGTGACATCACAGTGATCCCAGGCCCATTGCAGACAATGGCAATTAAAGGCGACTCAACTACTGCTTGTTGGCTTGTTATTTTTTTGCTTTACACTAAGACAGTGTCACAAGAATGCTCTAATAAACTGCAGCTTCACTGTCTAAAAGAAAATACTTTTTTTACCAAAGTTAGGCCTTATTTTTAAAGAGATGTCTAGACTTGTTTTGACCTTAAGATGCGTAATGAGATGGTGAGTCCAGTTGTGGACCAGCTGTGCAGCGATAGGAGGGAGACGTGGTGATATTAATGCCAGGTGTTCTATTTTAGTACTTGTTCGAGGTAGTGAACTTTATTATCACCTTATTTCATTTATTTAGTAGTTTATTTGTGAAGAAAAAGAACAAGAAAGCAGTGCGTACATAGATTTATACATAGATGTAGAGTAATATTACAGAGTCATTTGTTTCATGCTGTTCAATTGTGCAGAAAAATTAGTATCTATAAGCTGCTGGTGGAAAAATAGTGGCAGGAAAAATCCAAAATAAAACAACTGATCACCGAACATTTCTAGAGTTCATGTACACAACTAGCTAATGCTGTTTTTGCATTTGTGGCCAGATTTTAACCAGGACTTGACTGTTTTACAGAAAGTTTAAAATCCTGACTTTGGCTTAAACTCACAGTTTGGAAGTTCCAAATTTTTCTCCTTAATTAAGAATGAAATTTGTGCAAAGGAAGGCTGCGTTGTCTAAATCTATTTATGATGTATTTCATGTGACTAGTATGGTATAGAGA
>NW_024584569.1:14048-14951 GCF_018398535.1 Haplochromis burtoni
CACACACACACACACACACACACACACACACACACACACACAAACTCACTCGCTCAGGCACAGGTCCATTAACGATGATGGGCTGGAAGATAACAGTAAGGCTGTGGGATCATTCATTTCTTACTCTGCTGCTGTGTAATAGTTTCAGTCCAGATAAGGCAGAAAAAAGCTAATTTTTCACCTTTTAGCGCTGAATGTACTGCAGACTTTACAATGAGGTTGAAGCTAAAAATAAACCCCGCGCACTCACAATTACAAGCATCTTACAATGAAACGGCTTTCCAGCATTTGATGATCAGTCAAAGTGATAACAAGGACGCAGTTTTCATGCAAATATCTTGTGGTGGGAACATTTTGTAGTAATTACATGTGAATGAGAGTCATTCTGACAACTGAGGAAGGTAATGATTTACAGAGATACAAGCGATGTTAAATTAAGCTAATTGGCTAAAGATTTTTCTCATTTTGACGGCTAAATCTGAAACTGCAAGCCGGTGAATGTGACAGGAATCTGTTAAAGAGAGAAGAGCAAGCGGGGAACTTGTAAAGAATAAACCACAGCAGCAGTCAGCTTTCTCCGCTCTGGACGGGAGAGAAAGCAGCCGTGAGAAAGAACTCTGGTTCCACAATTAGAAGATAAAACGGCAAAATGTCAAGTACATGTTTTTCATCACACCTCATTAATTATGTTTATAAGCAGCGAATGCTGATTCAAAATCAGAATATAAAATGAGAAATGCATTGTTTCACATTCATAACAGCAGAGTCCAGAATAACAACTCCATTTGAGAAACGAGTGAAATGAAAAAGTGTGAGGTGAAGAGGAGGCAAACAAAAGCCGGAAAAACTAACAAAGCTTGGTGTTTTTTGCTTGTCTGTGTGTTCCTTTTTACACAGTATATA
>NW_024584570.1:0-1718 GCF_018398535.1 Haplochromis burtoni
GGAGGACAGAGATTTGTTTAGAACTCTTAAAGATGTCGAAGCAGCAAGCTCCTTTTTTAAGCAATTACTGTGATGTTCCTCCACCTCCAAAGAAATGTTAGGAGGAGTCCGAACCACAAAAGAAGCGCATATTCTCGGAAAAGTAGTTGCAGGAGGTGAGCTGGCTCCAAACAAATGATGAACGCACAGAGATGTGGTGCGGAATGTGCCGTGAAAATTTAATAAATGACAAATTTAAAAAAAGGCATGAACATTTTTTGTATCGAAAGAATATCAAACCGTGACACCAAAGTATCGAACCGAACCGTGAATTTTGTGTATCGTTGCACCCCTACTAATATACTGCTGAATTTAAAAAAGAAAAAAAAAAAGAAAAAGAAAAAAAAAGCATAATTTTGAAACTTGTTATGTACTCTTTTTCAGCCATGTCACAGCCTCCAAAATGTTAATCCTGTGCAAGGGTCTACAGAGAGTGATAGCTGAACACCAAACCAGAGTAACTACAGGAAAAGTGAAAGAGTTGGTGGATGCTCTCTGTGCATCCATAGACAGAAAAAAAAGAATGGAATATAATGCTGTTCTCTCTGAAACCACCATTCTTGATCCAAGATTCAAGAAGCTAGTCTTTAATGACACCAGAGCGGTGGATGAAGCTCTTCAGAGAATAACTGCAGCAGCAAGATCCAGCAAACCAACTCCACTGCCAGGGGACCAAGAGGGAGAAGAGGCAGAAGGGGATGAACAAAAGGAGCAACAAGCATCTGTTGTTTGGAGGTTCTTTGAAGAACGAGCAAGTAGAGACACTACCAGAAGGAATCCCTCAGCAGATGGAATACTGGAAGTGACATCCTACATTGATGAGCCCCTTTGCCAGAGAAGTGCAGATCCACTGAGCTGGTGGGAGACAAAGGCTTATACTTATCCACGTCTTACCCAGGTGATGACATGGAGATTTTGCATTGTAGCAACATTAGTCCCCTCAGAGAGAATCTTCTCCAAAACAGGACAGATAATGAATGACAGAAGAAACCGGATCAGATCCTCAAAGCTAAGGCACTTGATATTCCTGAATGCCAACCTTTCCCTTAACCCTTTAAGACCTACCATAGAACCAAGTCCGCCAGAGCTTATATTATATTTTTACATGTTGTAGTGCCATTTTTGGGAGCATTTCAAGTTGCTATACATCAATACAACCATTATAGTCCAAGTTTTAGAAATATGTCTGCATTAAGTGCATAGTAATTACATAAATTGCAAAAAAGTGCAATAAACTACAAAAAAAAAATTGTGTTTTTTTAACATATATATTTCTAGTTAGAGAAATTTAAGAGGCTTATCCCTCAAAACTGTAAATACAAAAAAGTTGCACAAAATAGTTTCCCACCACAGGAAATTTATTTTAAGTGTCTTCATAGTTTTATTTTTGAAATACACCAATTCTTATATATTGCAGAAAAAGCGAAAATGAATATTATAGTGCAAATTTGCAAAAAAAACCCCCAAAAAAAACCAACAACCCCCACAGCATATGCATCAAAATAAACTATTTCCAGCAGTGCAATATGAGTCCTAAGCATCCCAGAAACGACACAGAAAGTCATAAAGTCAAACATAACTTTTAAAAACACTAGTATAGGTTCATTAGGCCCTGATAGTAAAAGACTACATTTCCGCAAAATGACGTCACTTAGGGTTTCAGGCAGGTCTTGGCGGAC
>NW_024584570.1:3355-5268 GCF_018398535.1 Haplochromis burtoni
GTGGGGGAACTTGCACAATCGGTGGCTGACTAAATACTTTTTTGCCCCACTGTATATATGGAAGGAAACTGTGACCTAGGACAAGCTAATGGCATAAGATGTAAGTACAACTGCTCCAGTTTCATATGCAAACAAAATTGCGCTAGCTTACGCGGTTGCAGAGCTACCGGGATTTAAAAATAGTTATGCAAAACAGAGCGTGCCCGCTCTGACCGGCTTTAAAGGGTTAATTGGAGATCTGGTTGTTCATTTTTTCTTTTGCATATTTTAATCGATATTTTATTGTGTTGTGATCTGTAGTGTTGTGTGTTCTTTTGTTTTGAATTGGTTTGAAAGGAAAAAAGCTGAAAATTTAAAAGGTAAAAAGATGAATTGTAAATAGTTGGTTTTTGTACTTTATAATATATTTATTTATTTTACATTTTGTGTGCTGTGAATAAATACAAGAATATTTATATGATAAACATTTATAAATAAAAACAAATTTTTTTACATTAGAGGTTCATTGTGTGCATAATTTTACATTATTGTTAATAATAAATTCATTAAAGCAAACTGCAGAGCCGTAAGAGCCGGTTCGGATGCCGAAGGATGCTGGACAGGCCTGGCACACCTACACCTATTTCTGGCAAGCCATCAGGCGACTCAGGAGGAAAAAGCGGTGTCCTACCTGCACTGTGTATAGTTTAGGTGGAGCGCTGCTGACTGAGAACATTTGTTGTGTCTTCCGTGGAGGAAGGGCAGTTAACAACTGCATATGGAGGACAACAAGGAGGATATGGTGCTGCATATCCAGCTGTAAGTAGGACACTGGTGCCCCAGGCGGGAATCTAACTTGCGATCCTGGGGGGAGGCGTGTAGTCTAACCACTACGCTATCCAGTCTCCACCCACACGCACACACACACACACACACACAGGTTTTCTTTACATCTCCCAGTCCTAATTTGTGGATATGTTGGTTGTTTCTGTGGTTTCTCTGCTATGCTGTTTTTTGTTTTATACAGTGGGTATTCAAGCAGATGTTTTTTTTCCTCTTGCTCTCCTTCTGTCAACTTTCTCCCCAACTCATCTTTCTTCTTTTCCATCCCACTTTGTCATTTTGTAATACACACATTACTACATTTATTCAAAAAGGAAAAAAAACCCTTACCTAAAATAGTAACTTAGCTTTTTGCGTAACAATATAAATCAGACTTAAATGTTCATCTGTGGAAAGATTTGAATCCTGACCTGAGAGTTTCAAGGTTACATTGTGGACTCTGTAGTGCAGCAGACAGAAGCTTCACACCCAAATCCTGGAGGTTATTGTTACTCAGGTTTAGCTCTTTCAGACTTGAGGACTGAGAGCTGAGAGCTGAGGACAGAGCTTCACAACTTCCCTCTGACAGGAAACAGCTACTCAGTCTGCAAAATCATTGAGAACACAAACAACACCTTTGTTAAAGTGCAATCGTAGTGCAGTGAGAAGTTACAAAATGATACAAAACATATTTATGACCTTTATCAAATTAGCTGCAATTATTCGTTATTTTTGGCCACTGACGAAAATAAATATAACATTGTTGATCTTACCTGAGTGTTTCCAGTGTACACTGTGAAGTATTTATTCCTTCAGACAGAATCTTCATTCCTGAATCCTGCAGTTCAGAATTACTAAGGTCCAGCTCTCTGAGACTAGAGGACTGGGAGCTGAGAACTGAGGACAGAGCTTCACAGCTTCCCTTTGAGAACTTACAGCCCATCAGGCTTTAAAAAAAAAGAAAGAAAGAAAGAAAGAAAGAAAGAAAACAAACACTGGTATAAAAGTGTTGCCAGTATTTAATCCTGTTGTTTTTTTAAGGAATACCTCCAGAAACCTTACAAGATGCAACAATGAATGGATAAACTTCAAATTCTGAGAAAAACAAAAAC
>NW_024584570.1:6208-7187 GCF_018398535.1 Haplochromis burtoni
TTCCTGATGATTAGAGACAAATGCAATCGCATGGCAGGATGCTGTAAACTGACCACACTTCAGTCAGGAAAACAACTGAGATAATCCATCCACAATACCAGGTTAGTCATTATACTGCAATAACATAGGAACAGAGCAGAGCTGTGATAGAATACAGCATTAATGAATCAATAGTATGGAAGTGGAGGAAGCAAGAAGAATGAGTTGAAAAAAGTTTGATTTATCTGACTGCTTTGTTTCGCATAATGTGCCTTATAATCCCGTGCACCTTATGGTCTGAAAAATACATATTTGACTTTTTTTTATTTGTAATTTGCATTTGCACTGTTAAATTTTTATATAGCTTTAATGAAATAAAAACAGCTGCTTGTTTAAGTGAAAATAAATGGATGGGGGTTTTCTGCGCTAATAAAGTTTTGTCTCACAGAAATTATATTGTCAGTTATATCGTTATTGCAAATTTTCAAATGTATATCGTGATATAAATTTTTTTTGGCCATATCGCCCTGCCCTAGTGTGTAGTAAGAAGCTGCTACATTTAGCACTGTATTTTAAAGAATCCTTATTGCCTGGGATTAAAGAGGTTAGAAATGTGACAGTTTCACTTAGAAATAAGTGTGTATTAGTATTTCTCATTATGACCTACATTTTTAACTGATTAATTTGTCAGCTGAACAAGGGAAATATACAAAAAAAAACAACTAAAACTGAATATACTGACCTCAGAGTATTCAGTTTACAACTTGTACTCCTCAAGGCTGCGAACAGAAGCTTCACACCTGAATCATCCAAGCTGTTGATACTCAGGTCCAGCTCTCTCAGACTAGAGGACTTTAAGCTGAGTACTGACTTCAGCGCTTCACAGCCTGTCTTTGACAACTCGCAGACACTTAGCCTACAAAATAAAGCAGCATGCAATCTGTGACATTTGTTAAACAAAGACAAGAAAAACACATCTTGCAGGGGCACTACAAGTCAT
>NW_024584570.1:8910-9858 GCF_018398535.1 Haplochromis burtoni
GGCCCCTGTTGAAGAAAAAAAACAAAAACAACAACAACAAATGCAAAAGTAATCGTAAATAATACATTTTACTGAGCAGCACACTGTATACATAATGCATGATATGTTTAGTAGAGGCAGCTTCTCCCAGCACCAAGACCGGGTAAGGGAGATGGGGTGGAAATGTGACATTAAACAAAACAATTGCTAAAAGAATTTATTTTGTAGTTCTAAATGTATTCCAAATGCATTTAGGGTGTTTTTTTACTCTTCCGCAATGTTATTTCTAACTCCTAAAACAGGTTACAACTACATAAGCATGACCAATTGCGCAGATTAGGAGATGACGTTATTTAGCAACTTAGCAAGTTTCCTTACTGAGGAGTTGGCAACACCGATACCGTCTGCCGCTTTGGAATTTGTTAATGTTTTGTTAATGGACAAGCACCCATCACAGTTTTTGTTAATTACACAATTGTGCAATTAACAAATTGCAATTGTTGCTAGAATAAATATTAAAAAAACAAAACAAAAGCCTGATCACAAATTTACTTACAGAGCTTTGTTGGAGGCTTTGACCACTGGCAGCAGCCCCAGAAGAGCTTCCTCTGAAGCAGAGTATTTCTTCAGGTCAAACACATCCACATCTTCTCCTGATGACAGTAAAATGAAGGCCAGAGCTGACCACTGAGCAGGAGACAGTTCATCTGTGGAGAGACTTCCTGATCTCAGGGACTGTTGGACCTGCTCCACTAGAGAAAGATCATTCAGTTCATTCAGACAGTGGAACAGATTGATGCTTTTCTCTGCAGACAGATTCTCACTGAGCTTCTCCTTGATGTACTCGACTGTTTCCTGATTGGTCTGCGAGCTACCTCCTGTCTGTGTCAGCAGGCCTCGCAGGAGAGCCCGATTGGTCTGCAGTGAAAGACCCAGGAGGAAGCGGAGGAACAAGTCCAGGTGTCCATT
>NW_024584570.1:11110-14939 GCF_018398535.1 Haplochromis burtoni
CCCTCAAACACACACTGGAACTTCTTCTTCAGATTAGACTTGAATTTAAGATGACGATGACACTTTTGAAGAGCCTCTGAATTAAAAACAGTAAGAAGGATGATTAGTCTATTATGGTTTTTACAGTGTCAACCATTATTTATATAATCATGCATTTCCATCTTAATAACTTTTGTTAAAATCTCAGGAGATATTAGAGTAATTTGACTACAAATCAAATTGGACCTTTAATTGAACCATCTTCAATTAGCATGAAAATACATACAAAGACATACAATTCTAGATATAGAAAATACTTAAATATTTTTATTGAACAAGGTCATTCATTTATATTAACATCCATGAAGATGCTAAAAATGACAGCCTAAACACAGCATTTAATTAGTTAATAGACTGAATTGGCTTCTCTCAGTGTGTAAAAGAACCCACACAGATTTAGTTTTAACATATGGAATAGAAACTGAACATCTAACAGTGTTTACTGAAAACACTCGTCTGATCATTCCCTTATAACAAAGCCTAATACAATAACGGATTACACAGCAGTGGAGAGTAGATTTCACCTGCACCTTAAAGCGGGATGAAATCTAATAAGCCAGAGATGAAACAGCGTGTCACAAATTTAGAAGATCATAATTTAGCCTGGAAAAATAGTTGGTTGCTTTATAAGAAAGCCCTCCGCAAAGCCAGAACATCTTACTATTCGTCACTGATTGAAGAAATAAGAACAACCCCAGGTTTCTCTTCAGCTCTGTAGCCAGGCTGACAAACAGTCAGAGCTCTGTTGAGCCAACCATCCCTTTAACATTAACTAGTAATGACTTCATGAACTTCACAAATAAAATTTTAATCATTAGAGAAAAAATTACCCATAATCATCCCACAGATGTAATATTATCTACAGCTACTTTTAGTACCATTGATATTCATTTAGACTAAAACAGCCTCAGTTTAATACATATCACAAAATTAATTGTGATAATGTTGTATCTGCATACTGCGCAGTCCGACCTTCATTCATCCTCTTTAAAATCGAGCTCGCCACCTCCATCTCATTGCCCGCATACGTCTGCAGCACCAGTGTCACTGTTTTCAGTCTGTCTGCATTTTCCAGTTGGCGCTTAAAGACTTTGGGGAAGTCATCGCCAGGGTCATTCTGCAGGTAAAACTGGAAACGTTTCAGCTCCTCATCTCCCAGATTGTTCAACATTTCAAGCAGCTGCACTCCCACTGCCTCCTCTGTCTTTGGTCTGTAAAACACGTGGACATGATTCACTGGATCATTTATAAGGACTGACTTTTCTTTTTTTTCTTTTTACTGTTCGTTTTGTCAAAATACATCTGGATTTGTGGTACTTCAATAAATGAATAAGGAGAAAAGTAAGGCTTGTTGTGTAACAACTTGTTTATTAAATTAGTCACTTTTTTAATCATTTTTAATTTTTATTATAGGAAAAAAATATTTGTTCAAGAAAAACACTTTGCCTCTTAGTAGAATAAGATACAAATATAAATAACAAGGATTCTTCTACAAAACATGATATTAAACAGAATTAGCAGTGACATCTAGTAGGCATGTATATTTCATTGAATGCAACTTTAGCCTTGACACTGCTGTTTATACACAAATTAAAGAAAAATTAAGAACACTGCTGAGCAGATCGAGTCCTAAAGATACTCAGCCTCTTCACTGCAGAAATACCTACAACATTCATTCTTTACACTCTGACTGCTGTGTTTGTGGAAACACTCCAACCCACACTGCTTTACATATGAACATAGAAATGTGTGTGAAACACAGCTGAGCTGACATTAAACGTGGAGGATTTATTAACAAACACTGAGACCACAACATTTATTCACAAATTACCTCTCTGCAGGAGGACAGATGTCTTCTTTAAACTCATCACCCATGTCCTTTGACTCGTCACTGGGTGGAGGTCCAAGTTGGTTACTGTGATTAATGATGGAGCAGTGATGTGAGTGTTGAGCTGTGACATGTAGAAGAGTCATGGACAGTTAGAGATGGTCATCTCACCTCTGAGCTTTGGTCTGGCTCTCTCTGGCTCTTTTAGAGGGAGGGACTCCCTCCTCTCTGTCCTCACACTGATCCATGCTGCTGAATTCAAATCCACATCAGCTCACACACACTTTCTACCCTCACCTACAGAGGAAACAAATCATTCATGTGCACATCAACTAGGTGATGCAGAGGTCATGTCTGATGTGTTGGACTAACATCAACTCCATCTGAGACACAGCTTTCATCAGTTCACTACAAAAAGTGCCTCAGAGAGTTGCTTTCAGACTCCAAATCCCCCCAATTACTGTAGTCCTACAAAGCAGCAGGTGAAACATCGCTGTAGAAATTGCAGAGAGCAGCTTTATTTTAGTAACAATGCCCAAGCTGACTGCTCACAGAGAGCTCATACTGTAACTGCTAGCTGCTCTGCTAGCTAAGCTAACCAAGTACTGTATCAGTTACTGTGGAACAGCGGCCGAGTTCAGGACACATTCCGTTTTAAGCCCGATTCCTGGACTCACTGGACCACACATACAGAAACAGGAAATGGCGGACACACTCGGCCGAGTTACAACGGGCTGGCTATAATAGCAAGACGACGGTTTTGTAAGTAGGTGTTCTGGGAATCCATCCTACCTGCCAAACCATCCTATCCGTTGCTTCTGCGCATGCGCATAACACGATATTACGTGACGACGCATCGTACCTTCATGAATATTAGCTAGAAAAATACTCAGCGCCAAACCACCCTACCTTTGTGATTGTGACCTACAAGCATACTTCACTTAGCATACATCATTTTTGTAAAATTAAGTGACAAACCTCCCTGGCTTTATGAATATGAGCTACAAGCATACTCTGATGGGCAAAGTTAAATGGCAAACCATCATACCTACTTAAATTTGTGCTGGAATTACTCTGTAAAAGCAGAAATTTGCATAAAATACTTACGGTACTTTATTGTATGAAAAAATCAAACATGAGCTGAACAAACAGTAAAGTTCATAAAGACAAACTGTTAAAGCAGGAAACAAAGCAAACTTACAGTTAATTCTCATAAAGACATGAAAAAGAAGGTACACTCCACACCTGGACACTAAAAGCTGGTGTTAGCTCGCTTAAAGCTTCGACACCGCGACGGAGCGGTGTCGAAGCTTGATTCGTTTGACCAAAGTCACGTGATCAGTGACGTCCAAAGATTCATTTAGAACTTAACTGCTTCGGTACCTGATTTAATCAAGAGCACCTGGCTGCAGCCACTGGGGAGCGCTATATTGGCTGTATCCCAATTCAGGGTCTGCAGCCTTAAAGTACGGAGCCTCAACGGTCCTCAAGGGCCGCGTACTTAAAGACCGCTAAAGGCCGGAAGTGTGAGGCTTGTGAAATGGGGGTCTAGCCGTCGCGCTGGCCAGGCCTAGCAACCATGATAGCTGGAAACGTGTGGTTGACAGAAATTAAGGAGAACATATTTTGTATCTGAGGCTGAGACCACAGGACTGTAAAACATGATTGTTGGGCTTCACTTCTGTACTGAACAGTCATTTAAGATTAGCTAGTAAATAACAAATAGTTAATGTTGTTCATGAGACTAATCAGTGTAAATATGAGCTGGCCAATATTATAGTTATTATATTAATCATTATTAGTTATTACAGCAGTGAGTTTGAACTCTCAAATCAAATCACTTCTATTGTCACATCACATGTGCAGGTACACTGGTACAGCGCGTGTGAGGGAAATTCATGTGAGTGAACTCTTTGTCAAATACTGAGCTTCAGTAAAGATTCAAGTTGCAGCTATTTATAT
>NW_024584571.1:0-14919 GCF_018398535.1 Haplochromis burtoni
TTAGTGCCAGCAGCTCCGCTCTCGAATAGATGAAGGAGCTGGTTCCAGAAGTTTTAAAAAGTGCATTATCCATCTTGTATCGCTATATCTAAGAGGTATAAGTACAGTAACTAGAGGAAGGTGAAATAAAGTTTGAAAGCCTAGTCTAAAAAAAGTTAAAAGTTAAGAAAAATTGCGGCGTTGCAGAGCTACTTGGAAAGGCTGCCGTCACTCCAGCGCCATCTTGGATATCTTACCCTCATGGAAGCGTATTATGTTGGGGTGCCTGAGTGAAGATGTGATTGAGATCTCTCTCAATGTGAATTCTGTCCAGGTCGTCAGTGATGCGCTCCTTGCGGATTGACTTGATCACCACCTTGGAAGGAAGACACAGTTTAGAGGACGTCATACAAAAAGGTTGTGTCCAAATTTCACACACCATGTGTTAAATCTAGTGACTGAGTAATAGAGTCCTGTGTTTCTCTGTGTCAGTGGTGCGTCGTCGCTTATTGCTATGTGTCACTCTCCCTGTGTTTCCTCAGAAACTTAGATTTCCCAGTGTAGTTTTGCCAGCAAATAAAGTTGTGATTTTGTGTTCATCCCTCATGTCTGAGAGCCTGCATTTTGGGTCCATCTCCTGCCTGCCGCACAGCGATTCTTGACATGATGTGTGGAAAGTTCTCAAACATGATGAGGTGAGTGTGTCCTGCATGATGACTCAAGTGTCATATTTCTGCAGTAGTCCAACAGACACAAACCAAACACTGACATTAGAAAAGGCCTTCTGTAAAAGCTTCTTTCAGCTTCTGTATTTGCAAGAGATTATTCACCACAGCAGACAGAGCAATTTTAGGCAGATTTTTCTGTCAGATGACCTTGATCATCTCTCTGGAGCCTAAGCACCAGTCCTCATCAGTGTTGGTGAGGCCTGTTGAGTAGGAGAACAGTGTAGAATATGCTACAATATAAGCAATAGGCACAAACTAATTGCAAATGGATTTTTATTCTTGATATAGTACGAGTTAGGCTACTATCTCAGCAGGTAATGTCTTGTAAGTCACTTTTTTAATGGCAATAATATTGCAATATAGCAAGTTAGTTCTAACAGAAAACTTTAAAAGTATTTACAATATTTACAGTACAGCATTATAGGATCAATTTACAAATTATTATATCATGCAAGTAAAGTATAGTAAAGTAACTATTCAGTTCCTATTTGAGTTAAATCCCTTAGCAGCCTTTCTACTAAAAAGGCTGTAGAAAAATGCTGACAAATTATAATAAACCATGGTAACTAGCAAGCTACAAATATGGCTTTTGAATCAGTTAAGGTGATATTTCTATAAGGAATAAATATGAAACAGTGACCATGTCATTAAAACATAGCTGAGACTTTGTATTCTGGATGCTCTTTTCAGCAAGCATTTTAGGGACGTGCAGTATAGGCAAATCTATGTACATTTTAAAATTTGAACATTTGTATCGTACTTTCCTTTTATGTTGAAAGAGCTGTAACTTCACAATAACATACCACAAAGAGAGAAAGGAACTAAGTTTAGAATACACCAGAAATAAAGAAAAACAGGAAAATGAAATGAATGGATATGTTTATTTATTTTTTTGGTATATTTTCCTTAGAGACAGGCTACATGATAAATAACGAATTTTCCCACAAAAAGCAAATCACAACAGTGTTCAATAACTGGCCTAAGTATGTACTGATGCGAGTTTAGTTTGATTAAGATAAAAACATGTGATGTATAGTTTAATGTATAGTTTAATCATAAAATGATTGATTAAAATTATTCTAATTTCCCATTAGAAAGAATTCACTTCATATCAATACATCATGAAGGAAGTAAAATAAAAGGAAAAACAATTTTAAAAAGTAAATAAAATAAGATCAAAGCCATGACAACCACAAAAAACTGATTAGAACTCACTCACTAAATCACAGTCAAAATTTAAATGAAAAAAACACAAGAAATTACCATGAAGAGAGCTAAATAACATAACACAACCATGACAACCACAAAAAACAGATTAGAACTCAATGTGTAATATTTTGATAACGTTAAATTTTCAAACTAAATCAATTAAGATTTAAATTAAATTTAAATTAAAAAAAGAAACACAAGAAGTTACCATTCCCAAAACTTTAATTTCATTATTCAATTGACCTTTTTTAAAATCTCTAGAGTAGCAGAAAAACATTATAAATGCATCTTTCACATGTTCAGATTCACTAGCCAGTTACTTGAATTGTGCTGGCGCCGGAGCAGGGGTCATCGTCATCGTCCATTTTGGTGATCTGTGTTTACATGTAAAGTTCATTAGTACAGTCAAGATGGCAGAATTATTATTAGTGTAATCTGAACTCAGGAATGTGATATTCAAGATATACAGTTTTCAACTGCGAGTTATGTTTTCATCATACTGCTTGTTACACATTAATGTCTATCAATGCTATTAGATAAAAGTAAAGAAGCACCTCAAAGTCATTTTCTTTGCACCACTCTCTGAAGCACTTCTTTGCCTTATCTTTCGCAGTTTTAGTTTTAGGTTCCTTCAAGTAAACTCTAAGGCTCGCCTCAGAAAAGTGCTCTGGGAGGAGCTTGGAAACCTGGCATCAAAGAGAGCCACATAAAAAAGTTACACATCATTACAAAGCCAAAGCTGTCTTATGGAGATGCATACAGAATGATCTCACAGCTCTAGTTCTTACCTCTGATTCTAGGATTGGAAATGCCTTTTTAAGGTTCTTCTTGTTATAAAAATATATTTTATTGATGAGGTCCTTGTCTTTCATCCCATAGTCCAAATTGACAACCTAATAAGAAATATGAAAAAAAAGGAAGCCTGCATTTAAATTCAAATGTAAATAAGGGCTGAGTTAGTTATTATCTTAAATTTATAAGAACAAACAAAACTCAAGAATTTAGTAAAAGTTTAAGGTAATTAGAAAAAAAAATCTCACAGTAACTTCAAGTTTGATCTGTTCCTCAGTACAGAGTGTGGTCAGTTTGCCTTCCAAAGCTTTCTTCTTCTCCTAAAAGATGTGAGTGAGTTTTCAGTGTTATTATAATTTTAGATAATTAAGCAACTTGAGGCAACTGTTATCGGGATTTGGCACTATATAAATAAAATGTAACTGTTCACCCATCCATTTTCTTCTGCTTATGCAGTGTTTCTCTGGATCCAGTGTTGAGGAGTAACAGAATACATGTTCGCGTTCTCTTAAGCCCCACTCCCCCGGTACCGGGGGCAAAAAGGAGGAGATCACGTTTAATCGGTTATAACATGGGGTGAGAAATATATGTCCCGACATGTTTGGTATTTACAAAAACTTCAGAATCTCAGCTAAAATCTCATATAAACCATTTCTACAACCACCAAACACAACAAAAACAAGCCATGATTAAATGAGCGGTTACGTAAATGCGCACAAGTCCACTAAACAAGCAAAACCGAACCAGAAATTCTATAGACTTCATGTAACTGGCTAAAGAAAGGCTAGTTATCTTCCAGGGTTATTACCAATTCCAAACACTAAGTTTTACCAAGCTCTGACCAGAATTCACGGGAAGAGCCGCAAAAGAAGCCCACAAAAACACATAGTGGCGAAAATGCACTAAAACAGTGAGATTTCCTCCATTATTTTCGCCGGTAGCCAGTAGTCTCATCATTATCAGCAGTTACCATGGCTAACCGCATCAAAGCCATTTCCATCAGCAACCTCCATTTTTAGACCCACCTACAGACACGTGACTGAACAGATGCAGTAAATTTGGGATCACGTGGGTTTTGGCCTTACAACTTCTGATTGGTTGAAGTTACGTGAATGTGGCATCATTACTGTGATCCTATTCGCTGATATGATTAAAAAGATCATGCAAATTGGCCAAAAGAAACCAAAGTTACAGCCCCTCAGAGCTTAAAGGGTCAGAGGCCAGTTGAACGCTCCATGCGCACAGCAGAAAAGGCCCATTGCCATGTAAATGTGTGGTTAATTTTTCAAAAATATATATAAAAAAAACAAACATTTTTAGGCCTGTTAATAAAATTAAATTATTTCTGCTCTTTAATACCTAAAAAAATTCAACTGACATGGTGTCCAATTGTGTGCCAAAATTGTACAATTTTGTACATTTTTGTACAACGCCTGGATATTCATGTATTGACAGTGCTGTAATTTTTTACTGTTTCACTTTAGAAACATAAATCTTTGCACAGATGATGTTTATATCTTGGTTACTGAATTTCTGGAATGAAATATGAACTGGAGCATATTTTTAAAAGGGTTAAATGCTAAAAAATAAAAAAAAAATAGGAAACTAATGTTAACTAATGTTAGCCTACTGCAAACAACTTGTTTTAGTTGTAGTAGCTACCTGGGTTATGTGCCACTAAGGTATCTTCAATGTACTGTTGCTGTGTAATTTATTACTATTACTGAAGGCTGCATCACAACCTGCTAACTGTCAATAATCATGTGCAGTTCTGAAAGCAGACCTTACCTAATGTCCACCCTACTGTTACTCATTTTATATTAAGATTTAAAAATCTACTTGGCATTGGTAAGTAGCATTCAGTAAAAATAAAAAGTAAAAATCACACAGCAATAGTACATTCATGTAGTTGTTAAAAGCATGACAATATATGAAATATTCCAAAGTATTCAGAATATGTTACTCTCATTGAGTAATGTAACGGAATACATCATGCTGACCATTTGGGCTAAATTAGTTCGGCCAAGAGGCGTGAATTTTGACGAACAAGACAAGGGAGCAGAGCGTTGAAGGCAAAATCACTATGGCGGCAGCGGTGGCCATTAGCATGAATGAAGTGGGTTATTTACTTAGTCGTACATTTTCTTCTATGTCTTTGGAGGAAAAAGTGGAAGTGAAGAGACTGAGACCAAATCATCCAAATGACGTTCAAATAACACAACGGGACAAATTACAGAATCGTGAATTTTGTGTTACGTGGTTTCAACGAAAGGACTGGTTAATGACGAGTGTAAGTAGGAATTAACTTTAATGTTTCCCTTGCCTGCTTTCTGGAGGAGACACAGCTTGGACTCAACAAGGAATTGTGGATTTGAAGCATTTATCTGACAAAATTAGGAATCACGAATGCAGCACAAGTCACACTGGAAATAGTGTAAAGATATCAATGTTTGGTAAAGTTAGAGAATTGCAGTCCTGGAGGTGTGTGGCAAAAGGATTCTTGCTTCAGGAAAACCAAGTTTGAACTTTAAGAGTTGCACCGTACACCGTACCGTATTTTTATCTTTTTTTCATTCTGCCCTCATGCATGTTGATATTTTTATTCTGGCATTCTGATCATTCAGCCATCATTCTTGCATTTTTTGTTTTTGTAAAGGCATGTGCTATTGTGTACAGAAACATCTAGTCAAAGGTGTGTGAGAGTGTGTGTGACTGGCATTCTGGGTATTCCTCTATACAGTTTTGTTAGTGTTGGTTTGAGAAGGTCTTTTGGCTATAATGTGTTGTTAAGGATGTGATGCTGCTGCCAGTAGTGTGAACTATATAATGTATTTGTTAGCCCACCCACCCAACATCATTACAAGCTGCCACTGGTCCAGAGTGAGCTGGAGCCTCTTTTTTTCTCCTGTTGTTGTGCAGACCCAGGTGTTTTAAGGGCTTCTAGCAATATAACTGTGCTGCTCTGAGCAAGCACAGACCAGTCACTTCACGTAATTTAGAATGGGAATATCTTTGCTGAAGTCCAAAAAATGGCATTCATGCACATGGTGAATATTCGGGAGTAGAAAAGATACTTCAAACTCTAAAAGTTCTGATGCTGAAGGCAAACCTGGGATAATACCTATATTCTTTCGATATTGGGATCCAAATACATCCATGATCCTTGTGGCAAATTAGTCATCATGGAGAATAGTTCATCGTACCCTTGGCAGTGCCAACATTCTGCATTGCAGGGGCCTCAAAACCCTTTGACCCCTTTCCTATGCAGAGTAATTGGCTTCATGATCCTGCTGCATTATTAAGCATGGTCTTAGCCTAAACACTGAAGCAGGAACTCAGTAATTATCTGGTTACAGAGGAGCTGAGCTTGTGTGCATGCTCTATTGATCAAGTCAATTCAAATTAAGTGGAGATTTATCATCAAGCCAACAAAATACACTCAAATATGTAGTGTGATGAAATACCGTCCTAATTCTAATATATACATATACACCTATACTGAAATAAACTAAACTACTGAAAAATCGGAGAGACTATGTGCTCACATTGTTATTATAATTGTTTTGTTTATCTTGTTTTATGAGCTGTTATGATTCTTAACCCGATAGATTCGTCAAAGTCCTTTTTGTTAGCTTTTTCAGTCAGTTTCTTTTTCAAACGTTCCATCCTTTCCTGAAGGACACAGGTCAGAAAACATGCTCTAATTGTTGTCATTATTATTTTGTTAAACTTGTTTTATGATCAGTTCTCAATCTTACCTCAAATTTCTCTTTGATGGTCTTGATTTCAGAAAAGGGGAAAATAGGAGGTTAAAGACAAGAATTTACTAATTTGTGACAACACACATTAAGAACACATACACAGTAAGCCACATACATGTAACAGAATCTCCATTTCTGTCTAAAACTATTTTTATCACCTCCCAAAATTGAGCCATTCCAAAACTTTCTACATAATACTTGGTGTTTTACTTTGTAAATGGAAAAGGGAATTTGGCAAAATTACGACATAGGCTTTGCCAGTTTTGTGTGGCAAGGAAACGTTTCTGCTGTCTCTAAAATGTTAATTCCCCATTTAAAACACTCTGTAGGCAACAGTAAGTCACACACCACATACTGACATCAATCTGTATTTAGGCTGATTGTTATATCATGCCATTATGATTTTTAATTACCAAGACTGCAGTTACCTAGAGTTCCTATGGATTGAACTACTTGTCACCTGTCACAGGAATGACGAAAGTCATTCCTGTGACAGGTGACTCACTTTTACATTCCAGACTCACTTTTACATTCCATGTAAAAGTGAGTCTGCATTTTAATCACACCTTGATTGTTTGATTCAGAAAAGGGTGGCATACAGAGACAAAATCCCAAAATCGTATGTCCCTAATTATATAATTATATATTCACAGTGCAATGAAAAGAGTTTTCAGATAAGAAAACACCCTGTTAAACTGTCAATAGTCGACTTGTAATGCAGGAACATGAAAGCCTTACTTACTGGCTTGGCTTGACCCACAAACCAATACAGGTCGCGAGTTGTGATCCTCTTTAGAATACCCTTTGCCTTCTCTAGATCAGCATTTGTGGATTTAGATATTTCTTCAACCACTTGGTCTTATAGGGCAAACAGGGGAAAATGGGAAGACAGGTTCATACAGTATTTAAAAGTAGAATGGGAGGGAGAGCATTAAGCTTTAAGGCACCTCTTCTCTTAACTCAGATTCCATTTTGGATTCAGGAGAGGACACCATCTTTACTTTTAAGATTAGACTTAAAACTTCCTTTTTAACTAAAACATATAGTTGGTACTGGAGGAGGTAATCCTGAATCCGCATTTAGTTAAGCTGCAATAGACTGATACATTTCCATCAACTGAAAAGCCCTTTTCCGTAGGACTATTTTTAAAAAAAGTTTTAATTAGCATCTGACAGAATATGTTTCAGATTTTTTAAAAGATGAATTTGTAGTTTGTTTTAAATATAGCACAGTTAGAATTCACTACCTGTTAGCTTTGTGTAGGCCTTCATGTCAGTTTTAGCTGTGGAGAGATGGAACGTATTCCCTCCTGAACCTACAATATTGATGCGCTTATTTGCTTCTAAAAGTGCATCTTTGATCCTGGATAAAAAAAAAAGAAAAGAAATCTCATATAACTCTGATAGTCTCAGTACCCTGTTATATGTATAGATTTGGACCTGGAGATACTCACATCATTTCTACACTCTGGGTTACTCTGTGCTGGTAGGCTTTTTTGTGGAGAGATACCCATGTGTGGAACATGTCATGCAGGTTTGACACTTCCTGTTGAAAGCACACCTTTAGTTTTGTCACAGATAATCAGGTAAATGAATTACTCTGCTAAAGTTAATAAAAAGTAAGGATCCACACCTTGTCTCTAGAGCAAATGTGCTTCCTGCCATTCACATCGCACACCCTGGCAAACATGATGAAGCGATGATGGTCAAAGTTGTTCCGGATGCCCAGGTGGTGACAGTCCCTGAGATAGAAGTAAGGAAATACATTAATTTAAAGACATTTATTATGGTAAACCTTCCAAAGCACACTTAAGATTTGCTGTATATAGAAATACTGAGTTTTATAAAATGTCATCAACACAGGTCCCACCTGGCAAGACAGTCGAACTTGTCCACATCAATCCCATTTTGATTGTTTGATACAATTTCATAGAGAAAGGATTTATTCTCATCTCGACCTTTATACGGCCACTGTGGAGACGACACCAGAATTGACCTTCATGACCTTCATGAGGCAATAAGCAATGGTTTCATGACATTCAGACAGTAATTGACCAGTACCTTAGTGTCATCACTCTTTATAGGTTTAATCATCTCCTTGATAAATATCAGGTCCTCTGGGAGTAGTAGTTCATAATCTTCCTCTTCCTTCACCTTATTATCCTCATTCTCCAACAGGTGATTAAACATGGCTATAGAGGCATCCTTATACTGCAAGAGATACATTATTACTATTTACATCAATCAGGCATAACATGATGGCTACTGACATATGAAGTGACACTGATTATCTTTTTATTATCGACATTTTGTCCTCAAAGTTGATGTTTTAGAAGCAGGAAAAATGGGTAAGTGTAAGGATTTGAGCGAATTTGACAAGCACCAAATTGTGATGGCTCAATGAGTGGGTCAGAGCATCTACTTAAATTGTAGCTCTTGTGGGGTGTTTCTAGTCCATGGTGTACCGTATCTTTCAAATGTGGTCACAAACAATGATAAATCAGAGACAAGGTCACAGATGGCATTTGATGCTTATTTATGCTGTTGAGCAAAGACTGGCCTGCGTGGTCTGATTCAACAGACTATTCTCACTGGAGCCTATCCAGCTACCATAGGGCAAGAGGAAGAGTACACCCTGGACAGGTCACCAGTCTATTGCAAGGCTAACACAGAGAGACAGAACACCAATCACACTTACATTCACACCTATGCTATACCCAGACAGAACATGCAAACACCACACAGAAAGGCCCTGGCCAGGTGATGGAATCAAACTCAGGATCTTTTTGTTATTGAGGCAACAAAGCTCTTGATGGATGCTCAATCATCCAGATAAGGAAATTCCGGAAATTTGATTCTATTCATCTTTATATAATGTTTTCAGTAGGATAAACATTTTGTCACTCATCTAAGTGAGTTCTTCAGTCATTTGGATGAATGATGAATTGTTTCTACACTGAAAACGCCAAATCCAGATAAACAAAATCAACTGATTACACAGGTCTTGCAGACCTGTGTAATCAGTTGTAATCAGGTTGTAATCAGGTCTGCAAAAAAAAAAATCAGCTGCAAAGGATATTTTTGTTAAAGTTAATTTTTTAGGGTGCTGAATCCAAAAATGATCTCCATTTCCCTCCGTCAGATACAGTTTTTTTGCAAAACATGAGGAGTTTATATTAAAAAAAAGTGCAACAGCGATGAAAACAATCTGTATTTTATTACAATTAACTATGCATAATTTTTCAAGATTACTTACCTTTGGCTATGAACAAAATAAACCTGTTGGGACATGATCATCTGAGCTCCTCACACCAAACCCCCTCCATTCCTTGCATTTTCTATTTATATTTCTCTTGAAATACAGTATCTCTCTTCTTCTCTTAGAAATTAATGTAAGAAATCATTATTGGATATGGTTTTTTGACTCAAGTATTGGATACCAGATTTCAGTTTAAAAGGTAAATTGTACGCTTAATACAACTAAAACAAGAGTTTTGCAAAAAAAAAAAAAAACCTGATGTAATGGACTTTTAAAAAATATTTTTAAAGTAAAAATCTATAAGAAACAGTCAAAAAATCCTATGCAGGTTTTTGGTTCACACGAAACAGGCTACCAAAATAAAACAGGAAATTTCACAGGGTAGTTCTTCGTTACTTGACAATAATGTAATGAACTCTCTAGCACTATCTAAAGCGCTTGGAAGGAACGTGACTGGACTCCTTCCTTTCTTGAAACTATTGTGAGACCTTGCCTCACACCATCATGTGGCCTGTTTAGATCACCTGGCGTAAGATGTGATTGGGAGTTGAGGCACCTGGGAAGGGAACTCAAAACTGCATTGTAGGTGACAGGCAGTTGGTGTTGTAAGCCATACCCGTTTATTTAACGATAGTTATTCACAGTGGACACATCTCCTTTCAAACCATCTGTCTTCTGTGTCCAAAGTGTGAACATTGGCATCCCCAAAAGAGTGGCCTTCATCCTTTATATGCAAATCTACAGGTCTATTGTCTCACAGTAGAATTGATTGTTTTCTTCCCCTACCTTCCAGTCTTTAGTTGCTGGGTCTGCTTCAGGATTGAACATACGATCAAACAGACGAGAGAAGGGCCCGTGTCCTTTATGGAGAAATACAAAATAAACACTCACAAATGTTGAGTATGTAAATTTGATCCAGTGATTATACGATAGTCATACTCAGAAATCAAACATTTTTCATTTAAATTGATTTCTTTTTTTCACAGAATCTTTAGAGAAAATGCTCTGAACCTTTTTGTGTTTTTAAAATCTTGATCTGTAGATTTTGTTTTACTGAAGGTTGTGAATGAATAAATGTAATTTTTATGTGTACAAGTGAAAGCCGGTTTGTGAATGTCTTCCAGGCAAGACTCTTAAATTAAACTGTACTTCATTGTCTTATATCTAGCATTGAAATCTCAGAGAATATGTTTTATTTGATGAGCAGAAGCATTACTTGTAAAGTGTATATTATATATTATCAAGTAAACGCTTATTCGTGTTAAAAAGACAATGCTCAGATATTGTTTTTATATTGTCTTCATTTGGGAATTCACATGACACATTCCTGTCACTGGATACTCTCCTCACATTCATGCTCCATTGGTTTATGCACTACTATTACAAGTCATTGAGGGGTTTTTAAAAAATGTTTTTGCTTTGTTATTTTGGCCCTCTCTCTCGCTGTGCTCCCTGGCAGGTAAATCCAGACCTCTGAACCTGCCCTGAGGTTACTGGCTCTATGAGTCTATTTGCTGTATCTGTGGCTTTCTTTTCTTGCTTTCCTTGACACTTACTAAAGTTAGTTGTGGCAGATGTCCTCCCTCTCTAACATTGATTCTGTCAGGACTTTCTTCCTCTTAAAAATAGTTTTCTCCCTGATTGCCCATGAGTGTTTGCTCATAAAAAATTGTTGGGTTTTAAAGTTCCATGCACTAATCACATTGTGTTCATGCTTGAAATTACCCATCAATAAAAGCCTAGCATATGGCATGGTGAAAGACAGGCATCACGTACCCAGGTCATGGCAGAGGCCTGCAATTTGCACACAGAGGACATCTCGGTCATTGATGTTAAGATCTGGCTGCTTCACCATGAGGGCTGTAGCAAGCTCTCCTGCTAAGTATGCCACCCTGTATAGTACAAACATACAAACATGGAAAGACAGAGTTCACTAAGCAACACACTGAAAAAAATATAAACTGCTGTGTCTGCGAACCGCTTGACATACCCAATCGAGTGCTCAAAGCGGTTGTGCGATGCTCCTGGAAAAACATAATAACTGCCCCCAAGCTGCTTGATATTTCGTAGTCTCTGAAACTCAGGAGTGTCTATGATCTTGACAAGAAGTGAGTCTAACTCAATGTGGCCATGGATGGGATCATTAAACACCTGTGTGAAGAAAAAAGAAAAATTTTGATAAACTGTGTCTAATCCTTATACAAATAGGAGTAGTAGCGCTAGTAGAGTCTTTTTTGATTTATTCCCCCTTAATTTGATTTGTTGCAGTATTTCACTTCTTATTTGTCATAGACTGACTTAAAAAACTACACGTGGATGGCTTAATAACAGCTGTTGAAAAACTTGACAAAATAAAAGCAAAACATGTAACCTGTTCATTGACTAAGAGATTGCAATATAACTAAACAGGCTTTTCTTCCTTGTGTACTGCAGTCATCATAAATAAGATTTTATTATTATATTATATTATATTATATTATATTATATTATATTATATTATATTATATTATATTATATTATATTATATTATTATTTTAGATTTTATTTTTTGTTCTGGGTTGCTTTGCTATAGTCTGACCATGACAATGAGACTTAAGATCTTAGGATGTTGTGGTATCACTTAAATTTTAAAAGGACTGGATAAGGGCATCACCTCAGGAGACACCGCTGCAGCCTTGTTTGGTCATAATGGCTACAACCGACAGTGCTGCTCAGGACTGCACCCACAGACCCATTTATTTTCCAAAACAAGGGGAGAAACAGTCATAGAATTAAACAAATAATGTTAATCAATTAAATATGAACAACATTTAACATCTTTAGCCATTTCCCTGCAAGGTGCTACCAAACAAACACATTAAGCGTATGTGAAGCAATAAACCAAGAGAGACAAAAAAAAAAATTGGTCAGAGCTGTCAGCATGATATTTAGGACTAGATTTACTAGTGCTCTGCACCTGGGTCAGTCACTCTGTTGGATTTTACTAAAGAGGCACACTGCAAATATTTTCAGGGACAAATTAGCCTTATGACACATTTCCAGATGTGTAACCACGGGAGTGGATACTAACTACTAACAGTGCACTAATTTCTATACCAAGATGTAGCTACTCAGTTTATCTCAATAATTACCCTATCAAGTTACACAAATTAGCGCCTTAAAAAAAAGGGCACACATCCTGTGAGGCAGCGGTGTCTTAAATAATAATAATTCTGTAGGTAATGTGTAAGTGAAGGTTTTACACATTTTTATTTCTGAAAGCATCGTGAGCAGATAAATTAGGACACTGAAGAAGAATTAATGTGGTTTTGATATAAAAGTAAACTATTAAAAATTTCTGTGACTGTTTGAGATCTTTAGGGCTGAGACAGGTGGAGCACAAAATTTATCAAGGGGGCACAGTAAGAGGGCCACAGATGGGGTGGAGGCAGGGATTCCCTTCACCCGACGAGCAATTTATTTCCAAAAAAGAAATACAGATAGCCAGGCAGCACAGGTTGGTGGTATCAACAACCAAAGCAAAACTTGTACAAACAAACTTACACTGTTTAAAAAAAAAAAAACCCAAAGGAAAAAAAATCAACTAAAGAAAATTTACCTTTATTCTTACAGGGCCACCTTGAACTCCACGTTCAGGAGAATTAACTCAGGTTTATGAAGCTCAAGAACAAACCATACAAACCAAACCAAAATATGACAATGATATTCTATTTATCAGTTCTGAGGCACAAAAATCACAAATACAGAAGTTTATTCACAATGACTAAAAGACATATCACCCCCCCCCCACACACACACACACACTTGGTAAGAGCCCAGTTCCTCCCTACTATGAACAGGCTTGGAATTCCTGTACCTCCAAATGGTGGCAATATGGAACAAAGCAACCTTCAACATTCTGGTAATACTGATAAACCAACTTTGCAATAAATGATTCTGAATTCATTGGACAACTGTGTGACTATTTTATAGTATGAAATTATAACTTAGAAAATGATTTGAAGAATTACCAGAAATGAGCATTTTATTTCACTTAGGACTTCAAACAAAATGTTGAAGGAATAGCATCACATTCACAACTAAATAAAAAACTGCATTTGGCCAGCTAGGTGTAATAAATTGCAATTCTAGCATGTTGTGGGCTATATGCAGACGTAGTCCTCTAGAGGGCATGGGTTATCCCATGATCAACAGATTCTCAAACCAAAACATAACAAACCAATGCTATGTGACAAATTGTCAGTATATTGCACTTTTGGCCACCCAATACGTCTGTATTTTTTCGTGTTCTGAAACATGAGAACTGTCTGGAATGAATCTAGACATGTACATTTATTTTACTTTCTCATCAGGAATCACATTGGAAAACACTATCTAATATGATTAAGGTTGTGGTTAAGGTTAGGAATAAGGTTATGGTTATTGTTAGGCCTGGAATACACGACTGGAACGTCTGTTACCGCCTGGAGCGTCATTATTATTGGGAACTCCTACAAATACATGTCTGAGAAAGTCAACCACCAAAATACCTTCACTGTCAATGTCTTGAATCTTGATTGGACAACAAGCTCTTAACCACCAGTTGACAGCCACCTTGCCCCTCTTTCCTGGCCTACACCACCCAACAAACAGCCTGTGGCTCTGATAGTTGCTTTGAATGTTTCTGTGTGAAAATCTTCACCAAACAGTGTGTTAGTGATTTGTTTGTCTGGTGTTATGAGTGCTAAGATGACACCTTTGTGAATAAATGTAAATAGTTTCAGAAATTAGACAACTTATAATGTTTCAATGTATGTACTGCAGCAGCCTTGTAGGAGAGAGAAGCCTTTCTGTTAAAATTTTAGTTAAGCAAGTTGTCTTTTGTTTGACTTTTTTCTCTTTTTGGGGGGTAGGGAAGCTCATTGTCAAACAGCTGCATAGCATTTTTAATTGCTCAGAGTAAATGGCTTCTTTCACTCCTCTTTCAAACCATCTGTCTTGCCCGGTATGCCCGATGGTGATTTTTCGTTTTTATGGGCCGATGTTTTTTTGGTTTTTTTTTGTTTTTTTTTCCGAAACGGTATAAACACTGAAAGGTGGTGGATTGGCCAGATGCTGGGAGATGTGTAAAAATAACTCAGTTGTTTGGTGGTGGCTATTGTGGAGGTTCCACAGATTCAGTAACATTAGTAAGTGGTGGAGGCCAGCAGGTG
>NW_024584572.1:0-11768 GCF_018398535.1 Haplochromis burtoni
GAGGAACCTTCTGTCCACTGTGAGTTCTGTCTACGACCCACTGGGTATCTTGTCACCAGTCACGCTTCAAGCAAAGAAGATTCTGCAAGAGCTTTGCAGGAGAAAGATTGGCTGGGATGTCATCATACCTGCAGACCAAGACCCAGCTCCGCCAGCTAGGGAACATAAGCGTTCCAAGATGTTTTAAACCTTTGGGCTTTGGAGAGTCAGTATACAATCAGCTGCAACACTTTGCTGATGCCAGTGAAGAGGGCTACGGTACAGTAAGCTACTTGCTACAGAGGAACAGCCGTAACGAAGTCCACTGCGCATTCATGTTGGGAAAGGCAAGAGTGGCCCCACTTAAGCCCATTACAGTTCCCCGCATGGAACTTACCGCAGCAACCATGGCAGCACGCATAGACAGGGTTCTGACATCTGAATTGCAGCTTCCGCTCCAACCATCTGTATTTTGGTCAGATAGTACCACGGTACTCAAGTATATCAGCAATCAAACAAGTAGATTCCATACCTTTGTTGCTAACCGTGTGGATGCCATCTTGAAATGCTCCAGTCCAGAGCAATGGAGGTATATCAACACCTCACTTAATCCTGCCGACTTTGCATCAAGGGGGCTCCGAGCAGAGAGCTTCATGCAATCCCACACATGGTTACAGGGGCCGGACTTTCTCACCAAACCCATGGAAGAGTGGCCAGAAGAGGTGCACCCAGTTGAAGGCCTGACTACAGATGACCCAGAGGTAAAGGGTAACCTGGTGTGTGCTAGTACAATCAAGGAATGTGAAGATGTAGTGCTGGAGTTCCTGCAGTACTTCTCATCCTGGTTTAAACTTAAAAGGGCAGTGGCTTGGATGCTTAAAGTCAAGAGCATTCTGCTGCAATTGTGTCGCAAAAGGAAGGAGTTGTGTGCTGTTAAAACACAACCTGAAGTCGAGAGGGATATGGAAGGTTTCAAGGACAGCCTGTTTCAAGGGGACACCAACAAGCTAACGGTAGAGAACCTTGCGAAGGCTGAAGAAGCAATCATTCGCTACTGTCAGAGAAAGACATTTCCTAAGGAGATCAGCGCACTTTCTAAAGATCAGGGGGTGAAGAGGACTAGTAGTCTTTTCAAACTGAGTCCAGTACTTGAACAAGGCATCCTTAGGGTCGGAGGGCGACTCAGCAGAGCAGCACTACCCGAGGAGGCTAAGCGGCCAGCAATCCTGAGCAAGGATCTTCACGTCATGAAGCTTATCCTCAGAGAAATACATGAGAACTTGGCTCATAGTGGTCGCAATCATGTTATCTCCAAGTTGAGAACAAAGTTTTGGGTACCCGGTGCCAACTCTGCAGTACGAAAAATACTCGCTAGGTGTATTGCCTGTCGGCGTGAGCATGGAGTTGCAGGACAGCAGCAAATGGCCGACCTACCCCGAGACAGAGTTCTGCCAGATGACCCTCCATTTACTAACTGCGGAGTGGACTACTTTGGTCCGTTCGAGATCAAACGTGGTCGAAGTACGGTGAAGAGGTATGGAGTCATTTTCACCTGCCTAACTATTCGTGCAATACACTTGGAGATGGCAGCCTCGCTGGACACAGATTCCTTCATCCATGCTCTCCGTCGCTTCATAGCCAGACGAGGCCAGATAAAGATCCTTCGTTCTGACAATGGAACTAACTTCATTGGTGCAGAGCGTGAACTTAAAAGAGCCATTGCTGAATGGAATGTGTCCAAAATTGAAGACCATCTAAAACAACAAGGCATTCAGTGGACGTTCAACCCTCCCTCAGGACCCCATCATGGAGGGGTCTGGGAGAGATTGATCAAGTCAGTGAAGAAAATCCTAAACGTTACCTTGAGGCTGCAGACACTGGATGAAGAGGGCCTGCATACACTTCTGTGTGAGGCGGAGGCCATTATTAACAGTCGGCCAATAACCAAAGCGTCCAGTGATCCAAATGATCTGGAAGTACTCACTCCCAATCACCTGTTGCTGCTCAGGAACAATCCATCTCTTCCTCCCGGACTGTTCGACAGGCAAGATCTCTACGCAAGAAGAAGATGGAGGCAAGTGCAATACATGTCGGAAATATTCTGGAAACGATGGGCAAGGGAATATTTACCACAACTTCAAGAGAGGCAAAGGTGGACCCGTCCATCTCGCAACTTTTTGGTTGGAGACATTGTGCTTATTGTTGACGATACAGCCCCACGCAACTCTTGGATTACAGGGAAAGTAATCCATGCTATCTCAGACAAGGCAGGAATGGTGCGGCAGGTTAGGATCAAAACCAAGATGAGTGTACTGGACAGGCCCATTACGAAGATTTGCCTTCTGCAGGAATCGGACTGAAGTAATCAACTGCAGAGACTGAAGTTTGTGTACTTTGGCTCCACAAGTGTAATTTGGTAATTGTGTAATAGAGTCACAATTAGGGGCCGGTATGTGGGAGCCAAGTTAAGATAGTTCATATGTTTTAGTATTTATATTTCGCTGTTGTTAAGCTTGTTTGTGTAATTAATAATTTTAGGAAATAGATGCATGTTTATGGTGGAACTAGGTTACGTAGTACCATGAATACATGTGCCTTAAAGACTCGTGTTTATAGTAAAATCCGGGCATCACGGATGTATGCAAATTAGTGCATGCGGTGCGGGAGGGGGGAGAGAGAGAGAAAAGGAGTTAACACGGCATAAGCTATACGGGGCAGCAGGGTAGAACAGAGCCACACGGTTTTCCTACCGTAGTAGGTTATTTTGTTGAGGACAAGTTAAACCTGACCACTCCTGTAAGATGCAAAAACCGTGGAATAAATTTTTTGTTACATCTTTTCACATCGGAGTCCCGTGGAGTTCTTTTTCCTCTTCAAACTGACGTACGCGAGTGAATCACGGGAAAACCGATCTCACGGCTTACACAAAAAGAATTTAAAAAAAAAAAGTTGAACCGTTAACTGAAAAAAATTTTGCCATAAGCGGGATTCGAACCTGGGCCTCCCACTCTGAGAACAGATGCTCATCTCACTGAGCTAAAACATGACTCAGCCCAGCAAGCTAAACATAAAAAGCTTAATATCTCAAAAGTATAAAAGTTATGACCACCAAAAGATATAGCTGGCATTAGCAGAAGGAGCAAAACAGTATAAAATTACCAACTGTAGTGGTTCAGCACTGGAAAAAAATTTCTAATATGAGCTTCTAGAGATTTTCATTGTTTACCTGCTGTAATCAACTGACCTGCTCTTTGTACATTTACACAACTGAATTCAACAACATATCAGTAGTTTCATCCCCCACACTGACACTACACACGTTTATACTGTTTTTACACTTTACAGTATACAACTGGAATTCAGTGAATTAAGTATCATCAGCTTAAATGCAAATTCATCTCTGCTACACTTGATGTGCCCTAAATCTGACCATGGACTTTACTGTGAACTCACCACAGTACTGTAAACAAACTGGTTTTGTCCTGGACAAAACCAGTTTGTCCAGGACTAAATAGTGTTGTCATGCAAAATTTGATAGCTGGTGTAGAGCACCCATAATTTCATTGTACATGTACAATGACAATAAAGGGCTATTCTCTATTCTACTGAAGAGTTGATGTTGATGTTGCATATTTGACATCAACAGGTTTGCAGCCATTTTATACAAATGGCTCAATCAAGAACAAGTACAAGAAATACATTTCCTACCATGCACCCTTCAGAACAGATGCCAATTTTAATCATCCATCCATCCTTTTCAGGGTCGCGGGGGGCGCTGGAGCCTATCCCAACTGTCATAGGGCGAAAGGCGGGGTACACCCTGGACAGGTCGCCAGTCTGTCGCAGGGCTAACACACAGGGACAGACAACCATTCACACTCACATTCACTCGCACATTCACACCTAGTGACAATTTGGATTAATCAATTAACCTATCCCCACAAGCTGCATGTCTTTGGACGGTGGGAGGAAGCCGGAGTACCCGGAGAGAACCCACGCAAACACGGGGAGAACATGCAAACTCCACACAGAAAGACCCCGGACCTCAGGACCTTCTTGCTGTGCGGCAACAGTGCTAACCACCGTGCCACCGTGCTGCCCGATTTTAATCATTTAAGTGCAAAATGAGTAAATATTTGCAAGCTTAAATTCCTTCAAGGCATTTTATTTTGTAAGGTATAAGTCCTACAGTAACACAGACGAACCTCTACGAGCATGCACTTGGCAACAGTGGGAAGGAAAAAGTAACTTCGACAGTCCAACAGTACCAGGATGAGGATGGCGCAGCCATATTTCCTTATCTGGTGTTTTAACAATTGTGGTGGAGAGCACTGTCTAATACACTGGTCCACATTTTGACAGATGAAGGTCAGAGCAAATGATACATTTCATTTTCATCCTCAAAAACCATTCAGTTGCCTGATGCACAGCAGTAAAATACCCTCGAACTGCAGGGTTTAAGAGTTCAGATTTTTCCTTTTTTTTTTTCACCTGTCTTTAGATTAACAACCATTGAATAATTTGATGTCAGTGTCTTGTTTTTTGTTGAGTTTCTTTTGTAAATAACCACCATGGTTATCTTAGAAACAGCAATCTATTTTAGTGCATTTATGCTGCTAAAATCATTCCCACCTGGGTCAAATGCATTACTAGCACATAAATAACACTAGCCATACTACTGATGCTTTCTTTTGTAAGACTACTCTTGGTCTGCATCCAGCACGTAGATAAAGATCACCTGATTGACTAAAGAAATGGATTTGTTTTCTAAGTGCAATTCACTGAACTTAATATGTATACATTATACACATATATATGTATGAGTGTGTGTATATATACTTTATATGTATGTGTGTGTATAGGTTTACACCTAGTTAACAAATTAAACTGGTCCCTGAATAACAGACAAACTATACAAAAAGGGGCAGAGTCGTCTCTTTGTTAGGGAAGCTGAGCTCTCCTGACACCTACAGTAAATTTCTGCAATGTTCAGTCAGTCTTTGGTGGCAAGTGTGCTATTGTATGCTGCAGTCTGCTGGGGAGGCAGCATCAGAAAAAAGCATGTGAGGAGACTGGAGACTGTAATTGGAGCCAGACTGGGCACACTGGGGGATGTGGTGATTGAAAGATGCACACTAAATAACTCATGATTGCCAACTTTACAACATTTATGGGACAAAAAAACATATGTATGGTTCTTTTGTAAAACAGAGAGAAACAAAAACTCATTCACAGCCATCAGGCTTTTAAATTATCATCAAAATAGAAGATGACTTATTTGGCTTAAGGCTTAATAAAGTGAAAAACTATAGTGTTTAGTATTCATACATTCATACTACTTACCTCTGACATGTTTTTTAACATTGTTCTTAATAAAGCAAACACAAACTATTCATCCAGTTAATTCAATATAGTTAATTCACAATGAAAACGACTCCCACTTCTAGCAGCTGTATCAGTAAAATGACAATTCACACATAGAAGTAACGTAGAAGTAACATTAATATTAAGTCAGAACAGTTAAGTATTTTCAGGACTCTTACTTGGAGTGTGATATCAGTGTTGTTATAGTTTCATCCTCACCACAGAGATAAATGTTGAGGGAAGAGAAAGCTGATGCAGAAACCAAGCATGTGAGGAATCTCCTGTTTACAAGTCAGGACCTCATTAGTGTAACAATTAGAATCCGAGCTTCTTTTCTACTTTTCTTCCACTTGTTCATCCTGTTGCTTACAGGTGTGGTAGGATACAATCATTATGGTTGCCTCCATGGTACTGTTTTTGCTTTTTTTATAGATGGCCTCGGAAATGAAGCAGCACAAGCTGTCAGCCTGTACACCTTGTTCCTTCTCAGGTACTCATGTAAACAAGCTCTGCTGCAGGCTTTGTAACAAGAGAGCTCACTTTCCACCTCACAGCACCACACGTTGTTCCTGTTAGAGATGCAGTCTCACCACACAGGTTTCCCTTCTAATCAGGGGTGTCAAATACAAAAGTGGGAGAGAGACAGATGGAGACAGCATGAGCATTTCACAAGAAATGCCTGCATTCATGGCTCTAAATTCTACATATGAGCAGCAGTGTGTCGCAGAGACAAGCTAACTGTCAATCAAGAGGCAGCCGTCTGTGCAGGGCTCACATGGTAGGCTGACACAGGAAAAAACAATGTGCTCCCAGATCGTTTACACACCCGAATAGGGAGAGTCGTACGTCTGCAACTGGAACAGATTGTTATACATATCTTGAAGGGTGGGAAATATCCGCTATACTTGTACGTACTCTTTATGTAATGCTGTGCTGCAACAGCTCTAAAGAAACAAAATTAGAAGCCATGAAATCACTGAATTTTTCTAGGCCATAACACACACCAAGGCTTCTGCTGGGAGGGCTGGATACTGCGTTGTGCTGGGATGGTAGTGACCTTTTAAATCCCAGCATTCCCCGCTGTAAAGGTACAATGCACAAAGTGGATGAAATAAGGATAAAGTGTCAGGATTCCCGGGTCGTCGACCCAGTGTTTTCAGTTTATTCTTAGTCACTGTTTAATTTCCGCGTGTTTCCTGTTTTGTTGTTTTGGCCTTTTGTATGTGGGCATTATTCAGTTCTAATTCCCATGTCTCATTAGTTAGATTTAGTTCAGCTGTGTTCTTACCTGATTCTAATCATTATCCAGTGTATTTAAGCCAGAGTTTCCCTCTGTTCCTTGTCTTGTCGTCATCAATCCCACGTGTGTGTTTTCAGTTCAGTTCAGTGCAGTCGTCTCATGTTCTGTTCATCCTGTAATCACAATAAACACCGTCCAAATCCTCAATCAGCCAGCGAGTCCTGTGTTTGGTTCTCTCTACTCCACATCCACCCATCGTGACAAAAAGGAGGACAATTTCCAAATCCTTCATCCTCCATGCGATTCAACAGCTAGATGATTGAAACAGACACAGTTTCAACAATTTGCTGTTGAAAGTTGAAAATGTATTGACTCTGCTTACAAGTTTATTTTCAATTTAAATGAACCCTACCAATTCATTCTTTTAACTTTCACTAGTTGGTTAAATGCACATTTTGTCTGTTGGTGTAAAAAAAACACAGAACCCATATTTATCCTCCACGTTTGCTGGTTTGCAGCAGGGCTGACCTCTGCAGGTGTGGTGAGGTCTTCTTCAGTGCTAAAAATACTGAACTTCAAACTTCTTCTGATACATCTAGAGCCCTGTTATTATAGGTACCAGCCTATTTGGATATCGATTTGATTTCAATATTTAATAATGATTTGTAACAAAAGACTTAGACAATCAAGTGTGTTTGCTCTTGCTCAGAGCAAGTCAGCCTTAAAAAGAAAAAAATTACATTCTCCTTTTTGTAATTTTGACTTATGTCGATATGAAATCTGTTCAGAGTAAAGTATGATGTGATTTCAACATCAAGATTGCATTTATTCACAACTGAGACCTGTAGTTACCATGTGCTTGAAAATTTGCTACACCTTAGCGTTTAACAGTGTGTTTATTTTTAAAAGGATGCTGGGGTGATCATGAACATCAAGCTCATGTGCATTTCTTAATCATATTCCCAAAATCTCTGTGACATTAAGATTTTGTCACCATGTCCAGAGACCAACGCTAGTGTCTATATGTATTCATGCTCTCCTAGATCTGCTCCAGGGCTCCATATCTCTGGTAGATGATTGACAAGTTATAGTTTATTTCCCCAGAGACAACCTTCTAAAAACCTCATTGGATGTTCTCCCTTCCTGCTCTAATTACACCTCTTATCTCTGTGCCCTGCTCATAAGATTTATCCTTTTAATTATGTCACAGCTAACTGACTGAAGAGGCTCCATAAGTGTCTGTCAGTTATCAGGGTCTCCTGTGCTGCAGACCTTGCTGCTGTTGGTCATACACAGCGGTGTACACAGCACTGTAAGGCTCATTGGCAGTTATCACAAACACTTGATTGCAGTTGTTGCTGCTAAGTGTGGTCCAACCAGTTATTATGTTTAGGGGACAATCACTGTTTCACTCAGAGCCATGTAGGTTGGAATTAATGAACAAATACCTTCATTTAGAAACTGCATTTTGTGTTTACTTTTTTAATCTTTGTCTAACATTTAAATTTGTTTGATTATCTGAAACATTTGAGGGTGACAAACATGCAAAAGAATCAGAAATCACAAACAGGAAAAATACTTTTTCACACCAGTGTATACTCTTCCTGTTCCACATGCATGGGCCGAAATGCCTCTGTTTCCCCACATGCTCGTGTTCTTGGTCTATTGACAGGAAATACACATTCATGGACAAGCTTTATTATACATGCTGTTTCTCTTCCTCTGTCTCTTTCTTTCTTTCTTAGCCGATCCCTGCCTTCCTCGCCTTCTTCCCCTTCTGGTTATCCTAATTGTTCACCCTCTTGGTTTCATTTCCCGGCCTAGATGAATTTTCAAAGAGGTTGGAAGTTGACAATTCATGGTAAACAGGCTGTCATTAGACACTTCAGCCAGTGTAGGGGTACTTCCCTTATTCACTAAAGATGTGTGTTCGGCTTGAGCAGGGTTTAGAAGTCTGACTCAGATACAACTTAAAACCTAAAAGCACCATTCACTGTCACTTAACATGCAGTTGGACAAAGACATTGTTGGAAACAGTAAGCAGATGCCTATTTTGACCACAATGTACCCCAGTAACTGTTCTATGATATGTGGGAGCTGAAGCAAGTTTATTACTAAAGTCAATTGGAGCTTGGGGGGGGGGGCAGCCAGGGTCAGGTTCCACAGCAGCAGGGGAACATTTAAACCCGTCACCCCTCTTTGGCCTGGTCTGCTGAATCCGTGTTGGCCCACAGGCCCTCCCAGGGTTTCAGCCTCCAGACTGAGCACACAGCAACAGCGGGGCCTCGAATAATAATAATCATTGTCTAATAGCATAACATTGCTAAGTATAAGATCAGAGGTGAAGGAAGTTGAACCGCTTGTGCAAAAGTGAACTAAAAAGGAACGCGAGCAACTTGTGGTAGGTAGAGATGTAGACTGATGGAAGTTTTGTATGTGATTTCAATTTTATTTCATGTTTTTACATACTAGTTCATTCAGTGTGTCAATCCGTGTGCATTCATAAGTCTTTTCCTTCCCTGAAAAGTGTTGTTTATGTATGTGAATGAACCAGCAGCAGCAAAAAGCAGGACTACTCTGACGGAGCCAATCACACTTTATTTTTAAATATTCCTCTGGCCTTGTCATCCAGCCATGTTAACAATGAAGTGTAAAGCCTGTTTGGCACGATATCAGAGTTAGTGTGGAGAAGGAAGGGGAATGGAGAGGGGAAAATAATTGATTTGACGTTGGAGGCAGCAAATCCCTGTGTGATTTGAGGGCAAATGGAGGAGGAGCAGCCACAAAGTGTGTAATCACTGGGTATCCATGACACCACAGACAATAAGCCCTCTTAATAAGCCTAATCCCCATCATTTAACTAAGAGCCAAGAAGGCAGAGGGAAAGGAAAAGGCCGCCCTTTTATTGCAGCTAAATAGTTTTTTCTTTTGCCTTGTAGCAAGGATTAAGCCTTAAACCCTTTAAGTTGGCTCTTAATACCTTGATTTTAAAGATACATTTTTGTTACATGAATCAATAGAAAAAAAAGATATTGCACTCATAAATATACATGTGCAATTATGTCTTCCAACAAATAGATGTATTCCCATAACATATAATGAATCTATTAAAGAGACAGATCAGCAGGTCTCAGGTTGTGGTCACCGTCATGTTAACCCACCATATTCCAGTACAGTGGCTGGGGTAGGACATGTTTCTTCCAGCTAATCCCACTGTCATGTCTAGAGACTGACCACTTACTTAGTAGGCCAAGGATGGAAGAGAAGTCAAGTTGTATTTGTCGAAGGACTTTTATATTCATTTCTACAGCTTCAGACACAAGATATGAAGGCTCGTAGTATATTTTATTGTTTTTACATCACCAAGGATGTAAAAATGCAAATGAAAGCGACACCAGCATCTTAATTGCACTACTCAAGTCACAAGCTCTAACACGCGAAATAGTGGATAAACATGCTTAGAAACTTGCTTTATGTTAACTGGTTATATTTGTTTACATATTCCACTCTTAAACTTTCAGATGTTGGCTCCACAGATTCTTCCGTTTCTGCGAGTATGTCATGCGATTTGGCTAGATTAAAAACCCGATGGAAAAACAAGGTCACTATCTTGCATTCATTCAAATGTATATATGCATAGGAGTCAATACTGTCTTCAGATAAACATGCAAATTAATTATGCTGATTAAAATATTTTAATAAAGTCCAAATACCTTGAATTTTATTCACATAGGTTCAAGTCCAGTCCTAGACTTGAACCTTTGTGTCTTTGACAGAAACTTGCATACATACATTGTGTTCACTTTACATCATGCATTTAACACATGCTGGTGATTCAGGAAACACGCCCAAGTTATCTGGTGAGTTTAACACGGGCAGCTGCCTGCTCAGTGTAACGAAACATCTTTGTAACCAGTGAAACAGAGTAGCTGTAGTGGGATCAATCTTTTATTTCTAATTTGCTAAAATTTCAAAACTTTCAGACTTTTATTCGCTAAATGAAAATCCCAGTGCCTTGAACTTGATATTTTGTAATTTGTAAAATAATCCTAATGTTTGTTTCCCCGTAACACCTGGGATAAGTTATTTAAAATGATGATCATCTATATTAGACTATCAGTGGTTAACATCATGGATGTGTGTTTCTCAAATCATGATTGAATCTCGAGAGGCTTACGTCCACATACAGATACAGGTACTGTCCCAGTAGGTGGGTTTCATTTAATCTATTCATTATTGATCCAAATATTACATTTTGTAACGTTGGTGATGTTTTTTCTCTCTCTGATCAGCTCAAAGTGCTCTTAACCTCCAGCACATATTTCATGCTGAAATAAACAGCTCTTATTTACAAATGAGCCGCTGCTCAGTGCTCCTCACTTCTCTTAAATCACATCTATTAATTTTGAGTCATATGAGTCACTTTGAAGTTTGATTTCGACTTCTGGGGGAATTTTATGTCCCAACTTACGGCGTGACCAGAAATTCCTTTTATTCCCTCAGCCGGTCTTCTACATCATTCAAGTGGTTGTGATATGCGTCCACCCTCCGTGTGCTGTAGTTACATTTCTCAGGAGGTGTTCACCATGTTATATAGAAAGTTACCACATAAGGTTAAAATGAGTTTCCAGTTACAGGGTAAGTTATGATGTAGATGTGCAGCAGAAGAATAATTCGCGCACAAGGTTAAGTACAAGCATCCAGCAGTCCTAATCAAAGATGTGTCATGCTCACTTGTTTTGTACAAAATAATGCGACAAAGCTCCTGGGGTCCTTCATGTGTGACTCACCAGGTGTCAGGTGAGCACCAGATTGTCAGCACCTGGGGTACCAGATGCTCAAAACAAGAGTCAGTGGCAGAATAAGCTGTTTTTTGGTTCAACCCACTCACTCAACTCTTCTTATCAACCCACAAATGCATTTTCCTTACAAATGGGGCGCAATTTAATGAGAAATAAACAGGCTTCAATATTATAAGATTTACCTCCAAGAAACATTGTTCCAACAAAGACAGCTTCCTGCAGGCTCCATCCAATCAGCTGCTGTTACAATTTTCTGTGCTATTTTAGACCACACACATACACCACCATTATCTCTTTTTTGCTGTCTGAATGTCTGTCTCCCTCTCTTTCTCACACACACACACACACACACACACACACACACACACACACACACACACACA
>NW_024584572.1:11788-14909 GCF_018398535.1 Haplochromis burtoni
CACACACACACACACACACACACACACACACACACACACACACACAGAGCTAAGTGGATTACACAGAGATGATTTGTGTTTGACCAAAAGCATTTAGTCACAGAGCACATAGCAATTCAAACCAAGGATTATGACCCTAGCATGTCATCAGTTTGGTCAGCAAGCATGTCTAATGTTATTGATGATTCAGCATGTAATAAAAGTCTGTCAGCATACAAGCTAACAGTACAAGACTGTTTGGCAGGAGGCCACTGGGTAAACAGCAGCGACTGCTTAAAGAAAATCGAGTTCCTCCTGCAGGTCATACACACAGCTGGTGGAGAGACATAATCAGAACCTGAGCACCCACATAATTCACTACTGATGTAATGGCGATTCATCATTGCACCATATGCTTTTCTGTGGAAAAATAAATAAATAAATAAACAAATAAAATATTCTGTACAGGTGGGATGGTTTTAGGGGTCCTCCACACTAATTTTTCAAATATGAGTTTGTTCCAAATGGAAAACATAAAATATAACATAGCGATCTTACAGACAAGGCTTTGAAAAATGCTTAGTACAGATAGCAAAAGTTCTCTCACAGAAATGTTCATATCGCCGCCTTTTCCCAGCAGAATGTTCCTATAATGTTCTTAGAATTCTACTTTGGTTTTAACCTAAAATTCTACAGATTCTTGTACCTAAAAACTGCAGACTCTCATGTCAGATAAACCAAACCTCACTGTTTGTAAGGGCCATCGTGATTCATAGTTGAACAAAAACTCTCAAACAGTGACAAATATCATTTGATTTCAAATTTAGCTTCCAGGCAGTGCTGGGTGCACAAATCAAAATCACAGAGGGGACCGTGACAGAGCCTTTGAGTCTTCAGACCCTCACTGAGAAAATTCAGTTTGACCTCCATGACTGAATGGCTGTGGAGTCTGTGTCAAGGCAGGAAATCACTGTATGATGACAGTGCCATATGTGATTAGATACAAACTGAGTTTCTGTGTGAGGAGAAGCACAGTAAGCCTTTGTGTTCATGTGGCCAGTATCCAGTAGGGTTTTCTTGACAGCAGTGGCAAGTGTCATGGCAGACCTTCACTGCTCCCCTCAGACATTTAGAAAGATTTAAATCAGTCTTTCCATCTATCCAGCTGGCAGGGGACGTTCTTGGCATTTCTAGAACGAATACATATACTGCAGTTTTTCTACATCAAAAACGTACCTATTTTCACCCTGCAGTTTATACCAAACATAGGGATGGAAATAGAGAACTGGCTCTTATGGAGAACCAGTTTACAGTAGTTCATTTCTGTGGATTTCAGATTAAAAGCTGGAGAAGGAAAGTAGTGGCACAGTTTGCATCGTGATTGTGGACATTACTTTTATTTTTATTGCACAAAAGGATGAGATCGTTATGGTAAAGTTCAATCTGCATCCAGGACAGAAACAACTGCTTTATGCTGCTAACACACGTTGGCTCTTTGCAAGAATTTGTTCATCCAGCATGCTAAAAGTAAGGAAAACCAAAATTCAGAATGGTTTCAAAGCTGAGTGTTTGCTGATCCCAGCCCAGCAGCCAGATCCTGAAGGAATCAAATTGGTGATATCAATAATAGAATTAGAATTGTTAAATTCCGACTTCTACAGCTTTCTAGGAGTTATTTCCCAGCTTGATGATATTGGTCTTGCCCTGTCTTTGCAGCGCGCCTCAGTCTGCTGGATTCCCACTAGCCAGTGGGAATCCAGCAGACTGCTTTGGAGATTCACCAACTTGAACGTCTGCCACAAAACACAGTCCTTCATGTGTGACCACACCATTGTTCCCCTTAACACAACATCCTCCCTTTGATGTGTTTGACTCTACTGTCTGTCTATATGGATGTGTTAACCCTCAAATGCTGATGTGCATTTTTAACAGTCATATACCATTAGCTTTAATGTTAATCTAATATAAAACTTGTCTAAATAAACAGCACACACACCACTGAAGTAGTATAAATGACACAGTACCTTTGCACCATCAGTAAGGGGCTATTAATTCCAAGTAGTTGGAAGGGACCCTTTCGGGGGCCCTAGTTATATTTGGGTAACCATGTGTGTAGGCTGGGGCCTCTCTCTAGCAACATTACATTTAAAGCTCACAGGTTTCCATAGGAACATTATGGCACCGGCAGGCAGTCCTCTCGTTTGACATACGTGGCCCAAGCAGTCAGCTGAAGACAACAAAATAATACACAGCGTATATAACTGAAGCTACGGAGGAGAAGTAGGCTACTGGAAGTGAACAAGAGATGATGAGAACACAGAGTTCTTCAGAAAAACAACTATGGCTAGTTAGAAGAAGCAACTGCTATCACAACTAAAGATTGATGAGGTACAACAAAAATGCTACAGCAAGGGGGAGCTAGTATATCAGGTGAGGGGGAGATATTATCATTTCCACCATTCAGAATTGGGTATCAGGCCCCAACAACAACTGGTGTGTTGAACACATTGAGTGCAAGAGCAGCTGACCTGGAAGAGAGGATCATGACTGAGATAGAAACCTGGACCCTCTGTGGCCGACTACCTGGTGAGGTACCCCCTGAAGATCTACTAGAAGATGTGAATGCATCATTACTTATTATCACCGAAACCAACCAGCTGATCTACACCATCGCAGCAGTGATCACTGAGATGCTTGGCTACAAGATGAATAGCCAAAGGAGCAGTATGCTCCCAGAGAAGGACATTACACACCAAGATCAAGGCAGCACAGAGGAAAGTTAGCCAGCTGTTGGAGATGGAATAGGAGAATGATGGAATACGTAACAACAGACCATAGCAGCCTCCCTAAAGAAGGCTCCACTAACCATCACAGTGGTAGGCATCCAAGAAAGGACCACAAACACAAAGAGTTGGAGAGCACCAGGGCCTCACATGATTCATACCTACAGACTAAATAAACTGCACTTCATGAGCATGTGGCAGCAGAAAGGTTGATGGATGAGACACAACCAGAATGACTAACGAAGGCTGGGCAGTCGTGATCCTGTATGTATCCCAAGAAGGGACCGACCCCACCCAACTACCGGCCAACAACCCGCCTCAGTACCACAAGGAAGCTACTGCTCACTGATCCAGACCAC
>NW_024584573.1:0-14896 GCF_018398535.1 Haplochromis burtoni
CAAATCCTACCATGTGGATTCATGGATTTTTTTTTCACATTCTGTCTCTCACAGTTGAAGTGTACCTCTGGTGCAAATTACTGACCTCTGCCATCATTTTAAGTGGGGGAACTTGCACAATCGGTGGCTGACTAAATACTTTTTTGCCCCACTGTATAATCATAATATAATTTTTTTAAACGTTGTTTTAAAGTTTGTTTTGTTTATGTATGCATTGTGTGAACTTATTTTTATTTGATTTATTTTCAGAATTGAAAACACATAAGAAATAGTTCCCATACGCAGTCAGGGTGGGGCCTCGCGGAAACGTGCACCTGGGTTGTCTTAGTGTCCGCAGCCTGGTTTAAATCCGCAGGCACTGCTCTGCACAGTAAAGGATCATGACTCGTATTGTAGTTCGTAACTTATATCGGCTTTCTGCACCAAACATCTTGCGCATATTCATGCTTCTGCTATTACTCTTGGGTCTTGTCTCAGACCCCAAAGCTAAGTAGAAACCAGCTTTATTTGTTCTGACTGAACTTTCTGCAAACAGTCTGCTGGTTGTTAGTAGCTGCTGAGCCTCTTACACACACTCTTTATACTTTGGTGTTTTCACTTATTTATTTATTTTTAATTCTCTTCGGTTCGGTTACATTTTAAAAAATTATGGAAGGAATTCATACTAGTGTATTGGTTACATGAGTGGGAAACGCCTGTTATTGAGTTATCCCACAGACTTTAACTTGTGTGTTCTGTATCTCCTTTGGTTCAGTACAGACGACTGGTCTCTAGTTGTGGCTCATCAACATCATCATTGCTGTAGAATTCAACAGTCTTTTCCCTTTAACCTCTCTGCTCTGTGTTGTTTGCTTTATCAGACCACATAACTCTGCTACTTGAGCATTACAATCATCATCAGCCTTATAAGAAGCAGATAGATCTGTATTACCGGGAGATGGACCAAGAATCTTCGATTCTGAAGAATGTGACAACAAACAACACCACAACATCTGAGTGTCCTGTCTACATAAATGGATCATATAGCCATCAGCATCATCTACCTGAGTGTTGATCCTCCAGGTGAGTGAGTAGAGTTGAGTGTGTGTGTGATCAGAGGTGAAGCTGCTTCCTGCTTGTTGATGTTTGTTTCTAAAGATGTTGTTGATGAGACTTTGTAGAAAGCAGCTGGTCTGAGTGATGTGATCAGAGTGCAGTAGATAATGTCTGACAGCAGTTTGAAGAGGAAATGGATTCTGTTCTGTTCTTCACTCATCACCTACCTGACAGCTGACACCTCACACCTGTTTCTCACCAGCAGAAATTATTCTTCTGTCTTTAATGTGGATTTTCAGTTGTGATCTATAGCGAACCATGGAAAGATATCCCATCTTAAGAAATATGTTAATTCGTAATCATCAATATATACATTATTGATATGGACATCTCTAAATTACATACCCCCCCTTTCCCCTATTTTTACCCCCCTCCTTGAATTGCCACCTTATCGTGGTGGAGGGGTTTGTGAGCTCAGACGATCCTGGGAGCTGAGTTGTCTGGAGCGTTCAGCTCCTGGTAGGGTCTCCCATGACAAACAGGTCCCAGGTGATGAGCCAGACTGAGAGCAATTCATGTGCACTGCAGCACTGATCAGTATTTACACTGTAAATGCTTCATTTGTTGTTTTTTATTTATTAAGAGCAATGTGCAGAAAGCAATTATTGTGCTTGTTAAACTTTGTTTTTAATAAAAAAGTCATTTGAAATAAAAGTCTTATTTTTTCTCTATTTAGGAACAAAGATTTCAGACTCTTTACTATCATCACACAAGTGTAACAACTTTAAAGCAAAAAAATGTTTTATTTTTCTGATTCTCCTTTATAGATGTGCACTAGCTGTACAGGAGAAAAGGGGATGACAGTTGAGTCAGTGACACACACACACACACAAAGTTGTGTATTTAAGGGAAATGTAAAGAGAAGCACAGAAACATTCACATCTCTGACACACCCAAATAACAAAAATGTCTTTGTTTCACTGACATGGAGTTCAACAGTTTATGGTCAGTTGGTTTCTCACACACACCCGAAGATGAAGTCAAATGCATTGATGAGTGCAGCAACCTGACTTCCCAAAAGCTGTACAAATGTGTAAAAAGTGAGCCACATCTGGTCCAGAGAGCACTGCTGTGACTTCATGTTAGACCCTCATCACTCACTGAGATGAAACAGAGACAGAAGATGATCACTTTATTTGAACATTTGATCAGGGCCTCAGTCGCAACTGTGTACTTATGCAAACTGTCGCGAAATCGATCAATGTAGAGCAGTGTCACAAACCACGGAGGCCCCAGTGTGATTGTAGCTGATGTTAGAAAAGCTTTAGAAAAGAGTTCCACCTCCACTACACGCTACATCAACACGTTCTCACTCCTAACTGGTCATATATGGACGCATGGTCAAGCTCCCTCTGTTTCACTTATCGACACACAGGGTACCCCCCTCGCGTCAAAAATTAACATGCAGGATCCGATTGAATACAATAGAGCCCCCTAAACATTGTTTAATGACAACAAGAGATTGAACAAGAGACAAGATGAGCCTGTTGTCCGTATATTTATATATTTCCGAAATCACATTGCAGTGACAAATACTGAACACAATAAATTATATAATGTAAACAACTACCTGAGAAACAGCAGATACAGCAGATAAATTAATTATAGGCTATTACTTTTGTATCGGTTACTGCATTGATGGAGGGAGTGATGCATGCTGGGTAATGGCACAGCTAGCGACTGGGTGACTTTATTCACCCGCTCGGCTGTTATCAGTCCATACAATGGGCGTTAAATAAAGTCACCCAGGAGTGAGAACGTGTTGGCTACATGCTACATATTACACGCAGTAATGACTGCAGCACTCTGGTGTCCTGAACGCTGTGTAAATGTGTAACTAAAGGTAAAAGTTTCTATGTCACTCTTCCAGAAAGGATTTTATTTTAGCATATAAATATATTCTTACTCTTTTCTCATCAGTGCTGTTCTCTCTGTAGATCTTATCATAAATAAGCAAGTCTGGGTTTTGTTTCTCTTTTTTCTCATGGGGATACATGTTTAGTTTCTTTTCTGTGAAAATGTGATAAAGATTTGCAGCATTATCTGTGGTCACAGTAAATTCACTGGAATCCTGCTCACCCAGTTCCACACAGATGAACAGCTTACCAGTTCAACAAAGTTTTGCCTACAGATTAAAAACCTGTCCAAAAACTGCTGACATCAAACCTGAGCACTAAAGACTTTCTGTATCTACACAATAAGTTTAAATGAAACCTGCACGGGCGTATAGGTACTCTGGCTTCCTCCCACAGCCCACAGATGGGTGACATGTGTGGTGTTTTATTTAAACGGTTTATGTCATTGAGATCAACACTTTTCAAGATAAACCTGTGTAGAAACTCAACAAACTACAGTTTTTACATTCATCTTACCTGTGAGCCATGCTCTGAATAACCCTCATCACTCAGGCTTCTGAGCCCTTTGTTCTCCAGTGTGTGTGTGTGTGTGCCTTTCTTTTGTATTATGTGGCATGAGTTCTCTTCCCAATCATTTTTTCCTATTGTTCTGTGATTTTTATTTGTGTGGATGGTTGCTTGTATTTTCGGGCTATTATTACTTTTCAGAACTCAACAACATTCACTGCAGCGTGTCTGTTAGGCCAAAAGTTTCTAGCATGTATTCATTGATTTTAAATAAAGATTTCTGTGTGTGTGTCTCAGATGGATTAACAGAAACGCTGCTGCAGGTTTCCTGTGTTAAAACTGGATGAAAAAAACATTTGTTACGATAAAAGGCTGAACAAAATGAAAGTGCTCGAGCTTCGGGCCCGTTTCATTTCTGATTTTAACCCTGTGAGGCTGCTCTGATCAACAACATAGACTTTTACTTACCTTTTTTTCTCATTATTAATTTTTTTTTTGTTGTTTTTTTTAAATCCAGAGAGTTGAGTGACAGGAAGAATCTCATTACCTCTGACACATGCACATGAACTGAAAACATCCCTTATTTGACTGGAATGCAGTTCAGCAAGCTAGTTTCTCTGAGGCTCCTGAGCTGCTGTCACATGTTTTCATCACCTGATTAGCATCGTTGTCATCATCCTGCCTACCTCTAAAGATTTCCTCCTTGCATTGTTTCGCTCATCTCTCTGTACAAACTGCAGTAATAGTGAAGTTCAAATCCTCTTTGACTCAGTTGTTCACAGACGTTGTTCTGGTCAAACAGAATTAACTATATACTAAAACTAAATAAAATAATGATAACAATTAATAAAATATGAACGACTCAGTACACAGACTCTCTTGCCTTGTATCCTGTGTGTCCATGTATGTTTGATATTACAGTGAATCTCCTGTTTCACTTTTTTCTGAAGAACTTATAATGACATTAGTCGTACTTGCACAGCACTCTATCATGCAAATTAATTCTGTAGCTAAAATGCCAACTCCACTACCACTGTCACCTCAACTTCAGTCTTCTGTGTTCTTCTTGTGTAAACAGCAGATGTACACTTGTGTATTGTGTATTTCAAATTTATATTTGCTTTTGATATGAAGAGCACAAAATTGACTACAGGCAAATTCCTTGTGCTTCTACTCAAAACAAACTCATGATTCAAACTTTAAGAATCTAAAGAACGTCTCACTGTCTGAAGGCAGGTTCTAATTGTTAAAGATGTGGGTAACGTTGATTTGAATTCATGTATTTATTTATTTAGTTATTTACTTTTTATTGATTGATTGACTGATTTTTGTTTATTAGTGGCCCTTTCTCTTCGTTTTCTCTAGTTTCACTCTCTGAGACAGATGATAAAATCATCATGTGATCAAAGTAAACCTGCTGAATAATGACTTTAAAAACGTCCTAAAAACACAGAACAGAAGTCACTCGGCTGCGTTACAGGAAGATAAAGTTGGACCTTATGTTTACAGAACTTATTTGTAGCTCATCAATTTAATACGAATGTTTAAGATTTCAAGTGTGGAGGCCAAGCAGTGAACCAGACTGAGTAACATTTAAATATTCTTGTATAGTTTAGTGGATCGCAGCCTCTGCAGTTGAAATGTTTCCTCGGGAGATCCTCCAAAATCTGTCTGAGTGACATCAGAAAAGTCACAGGTCACAGGTCTGTTGCAGGGTCAGCACACATTTACAGCTATACAGACACTTTAGGAGTTAGTAAACATGCTGACAGGCTCAGTAGATTCAAACCCCAAAACCTGTTGACTGTGAGGCGACAGTGCTAAACACTAAGCAACAGCAATCTCTGCAGCACCATGTCCCTTATTCTGTACACACATGTGTATAATATAGCATCTTAAAAGCCCATTCAGAAAGTGATGGTTACAACAGCTATCTTTCTTTAAATATCTTGAATTATATTAGCTTTTAATCTAACAGTACTAAAAATAATAATACACAAAAACAGACTTAATAAATCAAAATACATCTAAATAAATAAAGAACAATTAAGAGTACTTTAGACTAACATCATATAAATAGAAAGAATTATAAAAATAGTGTGATGATGAAATGTAAGGAGGTATTTTATCACATGGATTGAGCTCTGAGATAAGTACAAGCCAGAATATAGCTGATCTGATGGATAAAATCTTGTTTTACAGGGAAATTCAGAGTTTAATTTTAGTAATTAAACATTTTATTAATTAAACATTTTATTCTCAATCTTTTGTAATGTTTATATATTGTAATGTTCATATAGTTTCTATATATTATTGGTTGATGTAAGCTGATGTAAGATCTCCTGTTATGAGATCATCCAGAGTTAAATTTCAATATTAAACATTTTATTCTCAGTTTTTTAATGCTCATCCATATAGTTTTTGTAAGTCATTGGCTCTCTGCACATTTTATCATAAATAATGGAGGATATTAGCATGTCTGTGTTTTCAGTTTACCTCTTAACATGTTAATCTAACTCTTAATATATTAATATACTTACTAATAATATACTAGTAATACTAATAATAATACTAGTAATACTAATACTAGTAATATAATTACTTAATATATTAATTACTTAATATATTAAAATTATATATATATATATATATAAACCCCACACTGCCCCCTAGAGCCTGAATGATATTAATAATATTATTAATTAATATTAATAATATTATTAATAATATTAATCTTTGCTCAAACCCTTGCTGTAATGGCATTTTTTATAGAAGTCCTCGGCAGCTAAAGTCTTTTATTTTCTTATTCTTTTTTAATAATTCGAATGAAAGTCTCGGCTGTGTGGAGTGATCCTTGGTGGACACGCCTAAGCGGAAGAAGAAATAGTCCTCATATCAAATATTGCTTAGACTTGATCCTTTTGGTTGTGTTAATTTTTTCTGTTTTCTTTTTTGGTAATGACAGATAGATTTACTTATAATCATTGAGGTTACACACCGATCTTCTAATATCCTGATCAATAAGGTGAAACATATCACGCCTTTGCGGATTCCCGGTATCAATCCGCAAGCGAGTATAAATTCACAGTGCCCGGTAAGCGACGTTGAGGAATATGGTCAATAGATTGTTAAAATACGGAGTTATTTTTTTCTTCCTGCCTTTTTATTTTCTGGTTGTTGACGGTAAGTTGAAACCAAGTATTATTAATTAATTATTAACAGCTTCTACTTACTGGACTTTTTGAAAAAAAATAAAAGAAAACATTAGCAGCTGACTGTTTTTAGTTTCCGAGCCCCTTAAACAAAGTTCTTAGTAACTAAAGAGAGCAGAGATGTTTTCTTTTGTGACACTACGTGGTTTGAACTGTCTGCCACGAGGCAGGACCGGGCCAGACCATGCACAACCAGGTCTGCAGAGGATCATCTATACTGATCTTCCCTCCTTCCAGCATCTTTACATGTCCAGTTAGGACACGGGCATCTCTCCAGACTCCTCACATCCTCAATATAACCTATTCAAACTGCTGAATGAACATTGCACTGCTCAATTTTCCACTACTAAATTAATATTTAAGGTTAATCCACTTTGCACTCTGCTCTGTCGATTTATATCCATAAATTGTGCCCAGTTTAATTTAGTTTGCATAGTGATGACTTCAGTAATTTTGTAATTTTGATATTTCTTACTTTGAATTTTCTTCTCATATTTATATTCTGTGTGTGTGTGTGTGTGTGTGTGTGTGTGTGTGTGTGTGTGTGTGTGTGTGTGTGTGTGTGTAAATGTTTATATATTTATTGTTTAAAATTGTCCGTTTAAAAATGTTTCTTTTTGCATGGGCAAATTGCCGTGTTTACTCTTACTGAATTCTTGCTGTAAGAAATTGACCTTTTTAACCTCTTCACTTTTGTGACGTGTTTATTCTTTCAGCTCCTTTACAGAACATTCGAGCGCCTGGCAATGATCATGACTCAACTATAGAGCAGAACAGGGATGGAGTGCCCCCGCAGTCCATCCCTGGACTCGTCATAAGTCCACGTCCCAAGTGCGTGGATCCTCAGGACCAAGATAGATCTGTTGGACTGAAAGACGGTCTGTCTGTTTCTACTTTGCTCCCCCCTTTTGGTTCAGTACAGACCACTGGTTTCTATTTTGTGACTCATCAACATCATAATGACTGTAGATGTGAAGTCTAATCCCTTTAACCTTTCTGCTCTGTTTCTTTATTCAGCCCAGAAAAACATCATAGCTAAGTTAGAACAGAATACCATTCTGCCATGTCAAGTTTGCGTTAAGAACCAGGTGGATCTGCATGAGATGAAGGGTGGAGAACTGATTTTAATTCAGAAGCATGCAATAACTGCTGATGGTGGAATATCGGAGTGCTCTGTTGCCCAGAGAAAAGCAAACAGAGAAATAGCCAACTTAAACCTCATTGGCTTCTCCCTGAGAGCTGATCCTCCAGGTGCGCGTGTGTGTGCGCGTGTGTGTGCGCGTGTGTGCGTGTGCAACTCTTTACTTTACGTTGTGTCCATTCTTTCAGATTCCTTCCTTCGTTGCATGGCTGAAGACTTGAGCAGCATTCACCCACACAAACAACACCCATCTTTTAATAAGTGGATGTATCCACAGGACACAAAGATGAAGCATGTTAATGGGTCTTTGATTCTGAAGTCTTTGATCATTGATAACTGTGGAAGAGACGAGTTTTGGAAGGCCGTCAACAACATCACACTGAGTGTTGGTGTTCCTCCAGGTGAGTTGAGTGTGAGTGTGTGCTCAGAGGTGAAGCTGCTTCAATTCAATTTTATTTGTTTTATATGTATTAATTTTATTTATATAGCACCTCAAGGCAGTTCCTGGTTGTTGATGTTTGTTTCTAAAGATGTTGTTGATGAGACTTTGTAGAAAGCAGCTGGTCTGAGTGATGTGATCAGAGTGCAGTAGATAATGTCTGACAGCAGTTTGAAGAGGAAATGGATTCTGTTCTGTTCTTCACTCATCACCTACCTGACAGCTGACACCTCACACCTGTTTCTCACCTGCAGGTCAGACAGGAGGAGACACAGAGGACGGCTTCAGAGCATCCTGTAATGACAGCTTCTCTGATGGGTTTTCTTCTGCCATTTGAAATTTTATATTAAGAACTATTACATACATGTATCACCATAATTTTAGTGTAGGGTTTAAAATAAAGCATTAATTATTACTGCTACATATGATATATTGAGAAATAATATAAAAATTTCATAAATGGCCAAAATTCCCACTTGCCTAATAATTGTGCACACAGTGTATTTCTTGTTTAAAATTGTCTGTTCAAAAATGTTTCTTTTTGCATGGGCAAATTGCCGTGTTTACTCTTACTGAATTCTTGCTGTAAGAAATTGACCTTTTTAACCTCTTTACTTTTGTGACGTGTTTATTCTTTCAGCTCCTCAACACATCAGGATTGAGCCTTTACAGAACACTCTTGCGGCTGACAATGATCATGACTCGACTATAGAGCAGAACAAAGATGGACTGCGGGATGTTGGGCTCATCATCCTGCACAAACATCCACATCTTGAGTGCGTGGATCCTCAGGACCAAGATCGATCTGTTGGACTGAAAGACGGTCTGTCTGTTTCTGCTTTGCTTCCCTCCTTTGGTTCAGTACAGACCACTGGTCTCTATGATGCGTCTCATCAACATCATAGTTCTGCCACTTGTTTTAATTTCAAGCTATTTCCACTGTGTTCAATGGAATATAGCCAAACTTGCCAAAGGATATTAATTTTGTTCAAATTTTAAAATTTCAGTCTGAGTTTCTTAAATTAGCTTAAAATGGTCGAGCAGCAAAAAAACCTCACTCATTATCATAGGAACCATTTTCAGCCCCATTAACCACCATTATGAATGCTATTTTTCATTCCACATTTATTATAACATAAGTTAATGCATTCCTTTATGTTAGGATTTCATTTTGGACTACAGGCCTTAAATTTGTAAATTTTTTTTATTCATCCACCAGGTTGCACCATTTTTCCCATTGAAAGCATGCATCAAAATTCTATGTTTTAAATGTGCCCCTGCAAAAAGAATAATGATGGATCAAAATCAATGTTGGTACCAATCTAAAGGCCTGGTTATAATAAAAATCAAATATTACTTGAAATGTATTTTATAAAAAATGTTTACATTTTTGTTCTATAAAAAAACCATGCTGTTTGGTCTGCGCTCGCAGGCCTTGCTGGTTCAGAGACTTATTTCCGGTGAACAAAGCAAGACGATCAGAGATCGATCGGTTTTTCACTTGCAAGGGAAGCCCGCTGGATCAGGATCTTGGAGCTCCTTACCGATCTCAGCCAACTCCAAAGAACCAGCCTTCTCTTGCAGCTTTTTATTGAAATTGATACAGTTACAAAACACACACCCCATTGTAAACACCATGTGGTGTGTTGTAAAAATTAAAGCACCTCGTGTGTGTCTTCCTGGTGATCGCAAAAGGGTCATCTCCCCTCACCCCTGTATATGGCTCAACTCCTGTAATGGTCCACCCTGTACAAACACAGGTGAGCCCATAAAGGGCAGGAAGTAAACATTTCTTGAGCAAAGAAAACAGAATCTTCAAGTGCAATGTTCCTGCAGTTAAACACTATAGCATCCCCCAGCATTCAACAGGCAGGGAGGAGAATGGAACAAAAGGATGTCTTTGATCATGCAGTTTAACCAAGGTCCACAACTTTAAGCACAATAATGACAACATTTAACAATTCACTCCAACACATGCGGTTATGTAAAGATACTGGGATTTAAAGGGTTAAAACCCCCGAAATATAATTAAAACTTGATATGACTACTTATTTTGCAGAAGTAGTTTAAAAGAGTGACTTATTAAAAGTGGAAAAAATATATGTACGTTTTGGGTCCTTAGGGACAAGAACTACAAAAAGTTGTCTTTAAGGAACGCATAAGGGATAAGCACTCAAGTTTATACAGTTTGAAGTTGGACAATATGCGTAAAAATTATGATATGGCCAAAATTCCCACTTGCCTAATAATTGTGCACACAGTGTATTTCTTGTTTAAAAAATTGTCTGTTTAAAAATGTTTCTTTTTGCATGGGAAAATTGCCGTGTTTACTCTTACTGAATTCTTGCTGTAATGACTGTAGATGTAAAGTCTAATCCCTTTAACCTCTCTGCTCTGTTTCTTTATTCAGCCCAGAAAAACATCATAGCTAAGTTAGAACAGAATACCAGTCTGCCATGTCAAGTTTGCGTTAAGAACCGGGTGGATTTGCAGGACCAAGAGACGAATGCTGGAGATGTGGCTCTGATCCTGAAAAACGTGACAATTTATGACACTGGAACATATAAGTGTCGTGTCTTAAGAGAGAAGAACACTAAGTCCATCAGCATCATCTACCTTCATGTTGATCCTCCAGGTGAGTGAGCAGAGTTGAGTGTGTGTGTGATCAGAGGTGAAGCTGCTTCCTGGTTGTTGATGTTTGTTTCTAAAGATGTTGTTGATGAGACTTTGTAGAAAGCAGCTGGTCTGAGTGATGTGATCAGAGCGCAGTGATGTGATCAGAGTGCAGTAGATAATGTCTGACAGCAGTTTGAAGAGGAAATGGATTCTGTTCTGTTCTTCACTCATCACCTACCTGACAGCTGACACCTCACACCTATTTCTCACCTGCAGGTCAGACAGGAGGAGACACAGAGGACGGCTTCAGAGCATCCTGTAACAGAGCATCCTGTAATGACAGCTTCTCTGATGGGTTTTCTTCTGCCATTTGAAATTTTATATTAAGAACTATTACATGCATGTATCACCATAATTTTTAGTGTAGGATTTAAAATAAAGCATTAGTTATTACTGCTACATATAACATATATTACACGCTCGCGCTCTCTCTCTCTCTCTCTGCCTCTCTCTCTCTCTGCCTCTCTCTCTCTCTGCAATTGATTACTGTGAATCAGTGTGGTGTGTTTGCTTCCTGATTATATAAAAAAAAAGGGAGAAATATACTTTCCTACATATACTATTCTACATGCTTTTAAACCTTTTAAAATTACAATTCATAGTTTTATATGTGAATTATATAATGTTAAATTACTATTGGATCACACAGCTCAATTTAGTCATGGTTAATCCTCTCAAATATCTCATCTATACCACAACGGGAAAGATCTTTTGATTTTACCATGGCAAGCAGACGAATAGCAGGAAGTCTTGATCTGTACTTAGGGCTGATGTTACCTAAGGTGTAATAAATCAATAACAGCTTGTTCTTATTTGCCCGAGATCCAAGAGGATTGCATAGTTCAATTTCATCTGTATATAAAATCAACTGTAATGCTGTAGGGACTTAGGGCTGGGCCATATTATACCGTTCACGGTAATACCGGTATAATGTTAGGCAACGATAGGAAAATGAAATATCGCGATAGAATGGGAGTAAAACGCGCATGCGCGGTGCCTTTGTTTTCATACGCACATGGCCGATTGTTGAGTGAAACAGATGAACCAGAATTGGTTTGTAAAAATGGTGCAACTTCCGTGATGTGGAACTGGTTTGGTGTTTGTCCGTCAGATACACAACAAAGCACATTTTTTTGCAGAACATGCAAGCGGCCGTCGTTATTGTCATATTTGTCGGACTAAGATGCTCTTAAATCTGGGAGTAATCTGGGTCCTAAACTCCGTATGCTTCAGGTCAAACAACACTGCAGCATCACTTAGAGTTAAAAACTGTCTAAATTCTTTCATCTTTAATAAAACGATCAGCATTGCTGCTTTACCAGGTGTAACTATAAAGTTTAACTTCCAGGCATCCATGAAAACAAAAGTTATTACATTTAACGGAGTTAGAAGTTAGCAGGAAGCTAGCGGAAGTTAGCTCGCTAGTTTCGCTAGTTACCTAAGCATGATATTGCATGTTCTGACTGAGAGATTTCTGAAAAAAATCAAACGTACAGCTCTGCTATCACTTCCAACATAAATGAAGACAGGAAACTAAACAGCAGTGACGTTTGTAGGGTTACTGAAGTTGGGCTAGCTGGTATATAATGATGTGCTACGTGATCGCTAGCGACACAGCTATGTTAGCATAACATAAACAGTGAAGCTGGAGGACGAACACTAACACTTTTCCACTTATAAAAGTTAACGTGAAGGTTCTTCATGGTTAGAGACAAATGCAATCGCATGGCAGGATGCTGTAAACGGACCAAACTTCAGTCAGGAGAACAACTGAGATAATCCATCCACAATACGAGGTTAGTCATTAATATACTGCAACAACATGGGAATAGAGCAGCTGCCAGAGAATTCAACATTAATGAATCAATGGTACAGAAGTGGAGGAAGCAAGAAGAATGAGTTTAATAAAGTTTGATTTATCTGACTGCTTTGTTTCGCTTAATGTGCCTTATAATCCCGTGCACCTTATGGTCCGAAAAATACGTACTGCACACTGCAGTTTAATGTTGCAAAGCACCTCTTTTTAACTTCAGTGGATATTATACATGGTTATGCTCAGGATATGTCAGCCCATTTCTACTGGAAATGCCTTTTGGTTAAACTTTCAGCAAGGAATTTGCATTTGCACTGTTACATTTTTATAAAGCTTTAATGTACATAAAAACCAGCTTCTTGTTTAAGTGAAAATAAATGGAAGGTTGTCTTTTTGCGCTAGTAATGTTGTGGAGTTGTATTTTGTCTCGCATCAATTATATCGTCAGTTATATCGTTATCGCAAATTTTCAAATATATATCGTGATAAATATTTTTGGCCATATCGCCCTGCTCTAGTAGGGACTTTAATAAACAGTGGGTGCCACTTAAAAATGTCTCCATCAATGAAATCATGAAGAAAGCCATCCTTGCATGGCTTTGGCCTCTCATCAATCATTGCAAGCATTCTTGGATGTGATAGCAGCTGCTCCAAACTTTTCACCAACGGTATGTAATGAAAACAATGGTCTTTAATGGCAAGAACTCTGGAGTCTCCACGCTTCGAATAACAGACTGTTTGTTTTGTGACAATAATCTCTGGTTCAACTGGTTTTAACAGTTCTTTGATGGTCTTGTCCTGCAAATGGGTGGAAGCAATTTGAGTGAAAGGGTCAACAAACTGGTCAAATACCCCCACTGCATCACTCTTTAGTTGATCCAGGTCCCCAGAATGTCTCTCAATCATGTCACTCATTTGTTGTTTTAGGTGCTCCAATAATACGGCCTGATATTGCTGGATTCCACTCACGATGTGGTTAACAGCTCTCTGTGGAAGAGGAAAAAAAAAAGGAAAATCCTTAATTACAAAATTCATATGAGAACACAGTCAACATGCAAACTCACAGAGACACAATTTTTGAAAAATGAAACCTTCAGTTACATAAAGTTAGTGAGATGCAATGAGCAAAATAAGTTACCCCCACCACCCAATTTTTTTTGTAAAGAATAATATTGCCTTATGCAACGTTAAAACCTTGTTTTCACTTAATTATAATGCATTTTGAGGAATCGGATCATAGGTGGAAATGCAAATTAAAAATTTGTGTTGTGTGTATTATGTTGTCTCTATTATTAGCTCATGCTAAGGAAATATAGTGATAGGCAGATTTTGGATGCAACATAGATGTCTATTTCCATATATAGTGGGGGAGTGAGATCTGAGTGGTCACCCATGAAGTACATGGAGACACATTCTAATGTCAGGTGTTTCATTCACATACCTAAAGCTGTCCATTTATGATCAGATCATTCAGGATGCCAGGTCTGAACAGTGCCCAAGTTATAGCTTGAGCACTGTTAAGCATAAGTTAAGCATATTGCTTTTAGGTTCTATAACAATGAAATACAATTCAATGGAAAATTAATGGCATAAATTACCTGTGTCAGTCGATGGGTTTCCTTGGCTTGAAGAAGAAATGCAGTTGCATGTTTATAAATGTCAAGATTCAAGATCCTCTCCATCTTCTTGAAATCCACTCTGAAACAGAATAACAAAAATATATCTATTAAAACAGAAATAAATTATTGCATTGATAGGTAGCAATCACCAAACAATATTGCATTCATTAGTTAGCTAGATTCATGCCCATAAAGTACAAGGTAATTTTACTGACTGATGTCTTTAATTTGAGCTTTTAAAATGACAACTAAAATGACAAACAAAGCAGTACTTGATAATAGATTAAAAAGACTAGCAAAGCACATGGAGAGTTCAGTACAGTATAGTTTAAATTCCTTGATCATGCATGATCACCCCCAAAATTGAATTACTTGTTTATTGGCCCATTTGTGACATTTCCTGAAAATTTAAAATCTGTCCATAACTTTGAGTTATTTTGCTAACAGTCAGACAAATGCCACCAAAAACATAACCTCCTGAGTTACTAAGAAAAAAAGGTAAAGAAAAGAAAAACAAAAGATAGTTTTAGAAAAAAAA
>NW_024584574.1:0-7339 GCF_018398535.1 Haplochromis burtoni
ACAAGGTCTTAAATAATCAGGCCCCATCTTATCTTAATGACCTTGTAGTACCATATCACCCTATTAGAGCACTTCGCTCTCGCTCTGCAGGCATATTGTGTTAGGATGCCTGGGTCGTTGACCCAGGGCTTTGAGTTTATTATATTATTTGTCATTTCTAGTCTTCGGTTTCTTTGTTAGAGTTCTGTCTTATGGTTCACGTCTCTGTTCCCTCTGTTGCAGTGCCTGTGAGTCTGTGTCTTTAAGTTCAGTCTGTGTTATGTTTCCTGTTTTACTTTGGAGGTGCATGTCTTATGTTAATGCATCTGGTTTTGCTTCCCCTGTTTCGTTAGGCCTGATTTGCCCCAGCTGTGTTTCCCTCCTGTTGCCCGTTCCCTGATTGCTCCTCTGTGTATTTAAGCCCTGTGTTTCAGTTTGTCTATGTTGTGATCTACCCTTATCTTGCTGTGTGATTTGTTTGCGTAAGTTTATCTTGGAGGCTTAGTTTTGTTGCCCTCATGCTGTGTGGATCTCCCTGTGTCTCACTGTGAGTTTAGTTTAGTTTAGTTTGCTTTTGTATAACTTTCCCCTGCCAGCAAATAAAGCTGAGTTCTTTGTGTTTAAACGTGCCTAATTTTGGGTTCAACTCCTGTCTGCCACACAGCGATTCATGACAGAACGATGCGACCAGAACATGGACCCTGCAGACTCTTCAGCCTTTGAGTTTAACGCTGAGATGGAGCAGATGATTAAGCTTCTTGACCGCATTGCCCAGGCCAAGGATTTGAGAACAATGGCGGTTGGGCTAAGCGCAGTAGACGCTGTCATTCGGAGCAACCCTCGGCTAAATCTGTTTTCTACGGCCACTGTGCTGGGCAGCTCCATAGCTGCCTGGAGGGAGCAAGTCAGGGCTGGCGAGCTTGCTCTCTCTATTTCCACCTCCACTTCTTTACCGCTGCCCCAGGACAACACACACTCTCCACCTGCCTCAACGCTGTCACAGACTTCGTCTCCTTCCTCCCGTCAGCCGGGACCTTGTTCGCCTGTCCGTTCACCTGCCTTTTTCCTGGCGGCTATGTGGTCGGAGGAGGAGGAGGTGGTCTCCATTTCTCCACCGGTTCCCTCTTCCAGAAGGAAACGTCGCCCTTGCCATCGCAACTCCTCTCCTCAGTCCTCTGTTCTGCAACCTGGTCCTGCTGGAGGGTCCGAGGGGCCCGTCCGGCCTTCATCTGTTGTTCCCGCTGGGGGTTCTGGAGAACCGCACCAGCCTTTGTTTGCCTTCCGAGGGGCCCGTCCAGCAACCTGCCTCCGCTGCAGAATCCGGGTTCCTTCTATATCCATCATTCGTAGATAAGGACTAGCATTATCTAGTATCCACCCTCGACACAATTATTCGAGACCACTCTCTAAGTCGACTCACGGTTCTGACTGCTTCTAAACGGCTTATCATCTCCGATGAAGTTCAGTGGCCTCGCGCTCTGCTCTCGGACGATTTGTGGGGTTATTATTATAGAAGATTATTTTCCCCTAATCAGTCTTTTAATTCATCAACTCCCCCCAAGCTGCTGCTGTCACTTCTGTTCATTCAGAAATCAGCTCAGTTTTTATCGGTACCTTATCTGAACTAATTAATATGCTAAGCACCCCCTCTCCATCTTCTACTCAAAGACAAGCTCACGCAAGCTTTACGAGCCGTCAAGCGTTACCTGAAATCCAGTGTAGAATGGGAATATGTTTCAGTAAACAGGTAAATAAAACTTCTGTCAGTGTCCAAATACATATGGACCTAACTGTATATGTCAAATCATAGCAGTATTCAAAGGGGCCTAAATGTGTATTGAAAGTGTTTTTCCATTCACTTTCTCTAAACTTCGCTAAGTAAAGCAGAGAGGAGTGGAAACAGCCCTGTACTACCATACAGCTCATTCACAAACAGGCTGCACAGAAACATGTACATAGGTTCATGTAAGCTTCTGTTCACACAGATAACCACAATCAGCAGGACATTGGCAGCAGCGATCGACTTGTATAAAGCTCGAAGTATCTGATAGGGCTGTTTCTGAGTGAGCACCGAGTGTGAGATATAAAACCTGGGAAAAGTTTGTTTTGGTTCTCACTTTGTTGTGAACAGAAAACATAACTCTGGATAAACGAACAGGCAGAAAATGTTCACCTGTGACAGAACTGTAGCATGTAAGGGTCACGGCAGGGTGGACCGGTGTGTTTGCGGAGCAGACCCAAAAGCAGACACGGTAAACAGAGAAAGTTTAGGTACAACAAAAGCAGGCTGTTTATTTGGCTGACAGGAAAAAACAAAGGCAAGACAAACTGGGGCAAAACTAAACTGTGAACACTAAGACTAACTATGAAAACTATGACAGGAAAAACCCAGAGACATGCCATGACACAAAGGAAAACAGACGACCCGACCCTGAACAGAGGGAGACAGAGGACTTAAATACACAGGATGGTAATGAGGGAAGTGGAAACACCTGGGGAAAAACAGCTGACACAAATAATCATAATGCCACAGGGGAAGCAAAACTGAACACAATGAACATGGAAACAAGACTTTCAAAGTAAAACAGGAAAAATGGAGAGACATGAACTGGGAAACGCAAGCTTGACACAAGAGACAGCGAGAGGGAGTGAGAGATTCATTCATTTTTCACAATAAAACAACAAATCAAAGGAACAATAAACAAGTAGTGGGTTGGAGTGTGTTTGCCATCAAATACCCAGAACAATTCAAAACAGTTACTTGATAATACGACAGAGTGCAAGCACATAAAAATGATACCAATAGATTCAAGATGAATTTTAAAACAGATGAAGAGAAGTATTTCTTACAGATTCTTAACAAGTTGATTCTTACACTCATGCGCCTTAACGGTAATATTATTAATATAATTACAGTTCCATACTTAGATTGCCATAGATTAGATATAACAGACACACAAACAAATGTGAACATTGCATCATCATTATCATCACAGTCATGGAGTTGTTTGCTGGTAAAATCCTCAGGTCTTCATTACACCTCGTATTAAAGTATACAATAGGTACATGTGTTTTAGTATCAGTTTTCAGGCCCCTCTTCTGTGGAACCAGCTTCCAGTTTGGGTTCAGGAGACAGACACTATCTCTACTTTCAAGATTAGGCTTCAAACTTTCTTTTTGCTAAAGCATATAGTTAGGGCTGGACCAGGTGACCCTGAATCCTCCCTTAGTTATGCTGCAATAGACGTAGGCTGCCGGGGATTCCCATGATGCATTGAGTTTTTCCTTTCCAGTCACCTTTCTCACTCACTATGTGTTAACAGACCTCTCTGCATTGAATCATACCTGTTATTAACCTCTGTCTCTCTTCCACAGCATGTCTTTATCCTGTCTTCCTTCTCTCACCCCAACCAGGTCGCAGCAGATGGCCCCGCCCCTCCCTGAGCCTGGTTCTGTCGGAGGTTTCTTCCTGTTAAAAGGGAGTTTTTCCTTCCCACTGTCGCATACACACACACACACACAGACAAACAAATTGAGTTCATGCCTCAATGTGTATATTATTTTCTGTTTCTTAGCATGTGGCTAAAGTGCAACACTAAATGGATCAGCAGTGAGCTGGTGGATGTTCAGAGTTGGTGTCCACATAAATATGGACAACACATTCTACAGCATCAGGAAAAAGCTGGAGCAGTGTTTCAGAAAGTCTGTATGAAGTTTGCAGGGTGTGTCTTCATGGATGGGTCCTCTGAGGGGGGTCATTACCGTCCTCAGCCCTCTGAGACCAGAGCTGAGGTCCGCTCCGGCTGATTGGTCTCTCTGGTCAAAAGCACTCACAGATAGTTGCATCAGAGGGAGTTGGAGGAAACTGTGGCTAATAAGGAGACACCTCAGGGACAGAAATGTTTACATGCACAGGTGACCTTTAATCTACCGGTTACAGTGATGATGTAACTCTTACAGCATCAGCAGCCTCTGCAGGTTTACTTCAACAGAAAAGTTCTCTCACTTTGTTCAAAGTCTTAAATTCATCTTTTGTGGAAATAACTAAAAGTCAGCTCTCGAACCAAGACGGCACTGATCCCAGCGCCACGTTAGCCTCCTGTAACATGTTTCACGTTAGTGTCAGAGAAGTGTTAGCCAGAAAATCCTAAAGCTGACCCAGCAGGCAGTGTTTGTGTTCATATATCAGATGTTTTATTCATGTGGAATCAGAGTGACTCTTCAAAGTTCTTGTAGCCATGGAGACCGTGGTTTCTGCTGGTCACTGAGTAATTCGGTGTGACAGCAGCTTGCTGCACAATGCTTTCAGGCCACACCATCATCGCTTCCTTTCTGCTGGCTGTGGTCACGGTGCGTCAGCTGATGCTGCAGCGAGCATTAATGCAGTAACTTTACTGAAAGTTCAGCTTTTCACTGATAGGTGGAAGAAGATGTAAGAAAGAGTGGAGGTTAAGGTTTTCTGAGGTTAAGGCTATTAAAATGTAATATTCTGATTCATTTTAAAGATTTTCTTTTTTGGATCCAAACTTTTTCCACTTTCTGTTTGACGCTGGTGCGTTTAACATTTTTTTCTTTTTATTGTGCCTTCCCTGTCCAGCACTGTAGCAATCAAAACTGTTGTCTGAAGGCCAAGAAAAATGCCCAACAGATTTACTTTCCCAAGTGGACCTTTTCCTATACTTGATTGTCATAGTTGATTCACTCTTTATTATTTATTTTTATTTTATTATTACAATCAGAAAGAATAAACCAGAGGAGAAGAGGGATAAAGAGAAAAGACACTGAAAATCTTATTCACCACCTGCTGAGAAAAAAACACAAGCAAAAAGCAAACAGCAGAGTAGGGAAACTACAACAACTAGCATAAGCACAGGTAACAGCAAATAATAAATACTGAATCGTACTGAGCAGCACACAAGACTGACAATGCATGATATGTTTGGAGGCAGCAGCCAGCCAAGAGAGTGTGTGTCTGTGAATACCTTTTTGTCCACCTGTGTGTGAGAGCGCTTGTATCAATAAGGTTTCTAATAGTAGATCGGTAGGTGTGGGGAGTCATAGCCCTGTCCCCAGGGACATGAAGCAGGCATGGAAGAGATCCAGGCCCCAGACATCTAGAGGCCGTCCAGAGTGCGGGAGCCCACGGAGGACCACCAGAGCGCCAGCAAAGCCACCCTCCTTGAAAGAGCTGTGAACAGTTCCAGATGAGGGGTCACCCAGCAGCCACGGCGCAGGAGCCACAGGGGGGCTGCTGGGTGAAATGCCCGCAGGCTCTGCCAGCAGCCAGCTGTGCCAGAGAGGACTGAGTCCCAGGCCCTGAAGGGGCCGACCGAGTCACAGGCGCCAGGCCCCTCCAAGCAGCCACCAGGAATGAGCTGTTACATACCCGAGGGCCCAGCACCGGACACCAAAAACCACCAACGCACCGACACCTGAGGACATCAGCCACTGGCAGGGAGTGTGATGGGGGGAGATAGGCTTCCATACTTTGGAGGGCCGGAGATGTTCACAGAGAGGTGGAGTCTAAGACAAAAACATAACATATAAACACAGACAAACAGGCACACACAGACACAAACGCGCATTCCCACCCTCATGCACACATATACAAGCAAAGAAGCCAGCATCCCGGATCCAGACCACATGGCCAACTACTCCTCCCAGCCCCCTGCCCCCGATGGCGAACAGAGAACGCAGTTATGAAGACCCCACACCTCTCTCTGCCTGTTCATATGTGGTCTTGCTGCGTGCTGTTCTAAAGTGCATTTAAAACAGGTGGCCTCTCCTGCACTCCAAGGTCCTGCATGCCTGGGGCGTTTGATGGAGTGGGAAGAGGGAGGCAGTTGGGGGCAGTTTAATAACACACTTTAATAAATGACAGTTTTAACCTAATTAAAAAACAAATACGTTGATTCATTGAAATAAGTAAACCAGTTAAAGAAAAACAGGAAAATGTAAGATAATAACGAAAAAAATCACATGTAGTGAATAAATCTACAGGCTAACACGTGATAAATCAAGTTTGTTTATAAATAATCTGTATTTACAACAACAACGTGGATTTTTAAAATAAAAAAATGTATTAATCATGTAAATTTCCTGCACCTGTCACAGACGTCCACATGACGATCCAGTCAAAGCTGTCCAAGATGTTGAACTTCATGTTGTGTCATGGTTGGACATCTAAAATTTGGATGCAGTTTGGACGTCGTACAGATCTCCTGAACTGGTCATGGACCGAACACGATGGTCTGCACGTTTATCCGCCGTCTAGTGTTTGGTGGGGGAGGAACTTCTCTGTGGACGGCGCCGTCTTCAGTTCTTCTTTCTCTGCTTTTCTGCTTCTTGGGCTACCTGCCTCCTTCAGGGTTTCACTCATTGCTCCACACTTCATGGCAGCAGTTCCTAAAGTTGCTCTAACTGATTATACCTCTGATACCTGAAAACTAAAACTCCTAACAGTCATGTTTCTGTATTGTATAATGTGCCTTTCATGGCATCAAGGAGGTTTGTAACGTATAGATCTTGTATGTTGTTATCTCCTTCGTATAAAACGTCTTATTGCCCATAAAAGAGGAAGTTCACTCAGGCCCTAAAACTTCTCCTTTTTCTGAGGTCATATTATAATGATTGACAGTGTTATGTTATAAGGCCTGTGCCAGTAAAACAGCAGGAAGCACAGATACAGGCCTTTGCCATCGGGAGGGATCGATTTCCACCCATGTAGCCTTTTTGTCTTTGTCCTTGCATGTGAAGCTGGGAGTTTTGGGGAGTCTAGTCCTGAAACTGAGCCATCACATCGTGGGTGTATCACCCGCTCTGCTGTATAGTTGACCCACATCCTGATTCCCAGGGTGCGGCTTTAATGAGGTCCCACCTATGGAGCGTTTGTTTGTGCGGGATCCGATGACGACCTTCAGTCAGCCTGCTGGATCGTACATCAGAGAAGGATTATAGTTACACCTGGGCCTATCAGGGCCTCCTCACCTGAGCAGCTTTCTTTTTTGGCTTTAACTGACTTTTTGTTCTCATATTGTGTTTTATTTAAATGATATTTCTCCTTCGTGTTGTTGGTTTGATGTTTCAGTAACAACCTGTAAAAACTGTACTTGTAACCGCACACGCTGTGGAGACCGTTGTGCACCACTGAGATGAGGAGGAAGAGGAGGAGGAGATGAGGGTCTGACATCATTCTGCTGATCACAAACAGCTGCAAACTGTAAGTGTGTGTGTGTGTGTGTGTGTGTGTGTGTGTGTGTGTGTGCGTGTGTGTGTCTGCCCTGTCATCTGACACCTGTGAGGCTGCAATGAGGTCACATTTTCAGTACAGTCAAAAACATGAAATGCAGACTAGCACACA
>NW_024584574.1:9018-14893 GCF_018398535.1 Haplochromis burtoni
GCTAGTCACTCGTTTTGTCCTGGTTTAAAGGTTTTAAAGAAACTCACCTTGTCGTGTTTCTCGCCTTCTGCCTTTTCTCTGAGTTCACCTCTCACAGCAGCTAATAAAACACCTGGACCACGCCCACCCGGTGCCCCACCCACATGTTTGTGTGGCTTTAGTGTAGTTGTTGTTTTAAACTTGAGTATGAACTTGCAGACTTGCAAAATGCAGCAAGATATTTTAAAAAACAGTTTTGTTGATTAAAAAACACTATATCGGATTCATATCGGTATCGGCAGATATCCAAATTTATGATATCGGTATCGGACATAAAAAAGTGGTATCGTGCCATCTCTAGTTCAAGCATCTCCTTTTTCTCTGCAGACCATGGTGACCTTTCTTCTTCATGCCCTGCTGGCGGCGATGTTCCTTCCTGTTGTCATGTTAACAAATGGGACCCAGTCCCCTGTCCTCACCTTTGACCCAGCAGCTGTCAGTGACCGGGATGCTTATTGCCAGATGCTCCTTCAGTCCAGCGTCCCCGAGCAGCAGATCCCCTGGTTTTGTGTCTGCACTCGGTGCCAGAACACCAGAGGGCCCAAAGGAAACCGCGGAGACGAAGGGCTGCCAGGTAACCTGGTTCTATATCATGACATTACAGACCACACAGAACATTTTTACATTATTTTATTTCCATCAGACAGAAAATAAATAAAGAAAATCATGACGAATATGAGAAGCTTACAGATTGTGTATCAGTCTGCACACATGCTTAAATTAACATGATTTACCTCTGCCTCTGTTGGACAGTGAATGAACTGCAGCTATTGTTGCTTTGTCGGTTAATCAGTCTGTTGCTCTCCCCGTCAGGTATTCCTGGTAGTGCTGGGGAAAGAGGCATGTCTGGGTTCAGAGGTCCTCCAGGTTTCGTGGGCAGCCAAGGAGCCAAAGGTTACTGATGGGGAATGCTGTGAAGCAGGCTCAGTATTCCCAATATTTCCATTTTTCCTTCTTTAAGAGTCTCTGTCAGGTAGAAAAAAAACTAATTTTGCAAGATGTGGCTCACTGATCGGACACCGATTCTTTTCACCAAAGCAATCTTTGTACCTGGCCAAGCATCTCATTCCTATGATTGGAAAACTAAATGGGATTTAAAAAAACATTTTATGTGAAGGAATGTCAAACTACTTTACACTGTGAGCCACAAACAGGACGATTTGAATTTCAGAATCAGAATACTTTATTAATCCCTCACGAAATTATGTTTCAGTGCTCCCGAGAAGAGAAGCTTTCCTTTGTCTCAGTTTAGAGAAGTTTAACTCCACATTTAATCTGTAATTTATGTTAATTTTCTTAATATAGGAACAATAAGTTTAATTTAAACTGTACGTGTCTGTTTTTCTACAGGACAAAGACGTGGCCATAGTAAATGACTGTTAGCACGACTGTTTGGGCTTAAATTATAATAAATAAATGTTCCAGAAAGAGTTCTGATAGCTCATTCTCCACACTGTCCTGTTATTATATAAATAATAATTTCTCTAGTAGATCATGAAAAATCAGGAACTCTTCTGTCATTTAAGTGTTTATCTATTACGTTGTATCGCCTGAACAGCCATTATTATTATTATTATTATTTACTTTATTTTAATCTATTTGAACAGTTTTTCCCAAAATGCCTACAGCCAATCAAAAACACCACTTCAAATTTGAATCTCTTTGTTTTTATAGCATTTACCATGAGAGCAAAAAGAAACACAAATTCCTGGTTTAGCTCTTAAATATTCCTACATGCCGACTGTGTTAATGGCCCCGAAAGCTGCTGTGAGAGGCTGAAGTTAAATTATTGGATGATAGATGATCAGTTCCTGTTACGAGCAGTGGAAACTATGAAAGGTTTGAAGCTGCTCCTGTTTCTGCATCATTGACTGTCTTCTCTTTATGAACTTGTCTGAAAAATACTTCATTTAACCACTAGGGGCCGCTGTAGTAAAAAGAAATGTGTGTTATCTTCTTAGTGCCCTAAACTGCTTGGACTCGTGATTTTCTGTTTTGCTATAACTAAATGTTTACCATGGTGTGAGTCACCTGACTTTATCTGTTTTGTGTTCAAACTTTAGGACAAAAAGGCGATGATGGGGATAAGGGCGACTGGGGACCTCAGGGGCCTGCAGGACTCAGAGGACTGCAGGGCTTCAAAGGTGAGTGATGAGGCAGTCATCGGGTGCTTCACCCATCAAGCCTCAGAACACCTCCTTATCCTGTTTTTGTTGGTCTGCAGGTGAAAAAGGGGAGCAAGGTTTTGTGGGTCTTCAGGGGGATCCGGGTCCTAGAGGAGATGATGGTGTCTGTCCTGATAATTGCAAGTCCATCCCTGGAACTCAGGGACCAACTGGTTTGATAGGCCCTGCAGGATCCAGAGGTCTGCCTGGCACCCCGGGGATGCCGGGTCCTAAAGGTGCCATGGGTGAGATGGGAGAGTTTGGGCCCCCTGGTGTTCCTGGCTCTGTGGGTGAGAAAGGAGAGCTGGGGCCACAGGGGGAGTGCAGATGTATAGATGGAGCCAATGGACATAAAGGCGAAAAAGGAGATACAGGAGTCAAAGGTGATGTGGGACCAATGGGCACCGAGGGCCAAAGAGGGCCCCAGGGGATAAAGGGAGACATGGGGCACATAGGGATGATGGGTCCTCCAGGTCCCTGCATGCCCGCCATCCAGTCGGCCTTTGCTGCAGGCCTGACGACCAGCTTTCCCTCACCTAACACCCCCGTGGTTTTCTCCTATGTTTTCTACAATATCCAGCAGAACTACAACCCCAGCACCGGCATCTACATCGCCCCCATCAATGGCACCTATGTCTTCAGCTATCACGTCACCGTCTTTGACAAAGTCCTGAAAATCGGCCTCTTTCGTAACTTCATGCCAGTTATTAAAACCACAGAGGCCAGCCAGTTAGCGACCACCTCACAGTCAGTTGTCCTTCACCTGCTGAGGGGAGATTGGGTGTGGATTCAGGTGAAGGATATGGTAACCAACGGCATGTATGTCAGCAATGAGGCCAGCAGTGTTTTCTCTGGCTTCTTGCTGCACCCAGATTCATGTGATTTGGCTTTACTCAGATCCCCCATGCCCCTCAAGAAGGTTCCCGATGATGGATACACCTGGGGCGGCACCCCCCAACCCTGATCAAGTTACACTCATGTTACACAAGGCAGAAATATTTCCCACCAATCAGACCGACACAAACATAGTGTAACCACAGACGACGTGCTTGAACATCAAATGCTCCGTCAGGTTTTTGCACTTTGTGAACCATCCTTTAGCAACCTTATGTTTTAGACCAATAGGGTGACTTCTGGTGTTGTGGTCTCATTAATTTTGGAGCTTTTCTGTTTTCTTTGTATTTCTAGAAATTACAGATGGTATCTGATGGTGAAGTTTCTCTCCGAGCCTCTGCTGTAATAACATCCTGTATTGTTGGCGTGTCCTCGTTTCCTCCATGGTTTCAGTAGCGCTGGAGTTTTTATCTCCCCTCTTATCTCTCTGTCTTTGTCTGTAAACTGGTGTGAGCTCCAAACTCTGAGATTTACAGGCAACGAGTTACCTGATGATCCCCTGACACCGACCCAACTGGGCAGGGTCTCCCAAAACAGCTCCTCTCTGCTCCAGACAATAAAACCGAGACAACACGAATCTCTGTCGCGCCCTGATGACTCAGCCAGAGCTGTTCTCTGTTTTCCAACAGGTCATGCATCAGAAACATCAGCTCTGAAGCATCTTCACATGCAAAGATTTCTGTGAGACGCACTGCTCAGTAACAGCTCAGGATCTTAAAATTCCCAGAGGAAAAAACTTGTATTTTAATATTGGAACACTTGCATTGCAGGATGATTTACTTAAAACTTGAAGATGTTAAAGTGAAAGCTAAGGGATTTGGGAGCTCATGTTGCTGTCTTCAGATAACATCACACAGTTTCTCTCTCAGAGTTTATTGATCAGTGCTAACTGGCGTTGAGTCTTTTAAAAGAAAAGCTTGTATCGCTGTGTGTTATTAGGTCCAGGTGTTGGTGTCATCAGGTTCCTCACACAAAGCTAAGAATAAATAAACTGGGAGCTCAATATATAAAACACAGTTTATTTAATAAATACATTAATTTCAGAACATACATGTAAAAAAGCCTCCCGCATCCAAACCCAACAGGAAATCAGCCATTTTGAATTCCATTTTGGCATCTTTGCTAATAAAGTTTTCTTAATTGAACTTTTATTTAACAGGAAGTTAATTAAAATTTAAATGTTTCTTGTTGTTTCATGCATATTTCTGTCCATCAAGATACATTTTAACAAACTCCTGCTTGAGTTGTGACAGATCAGTTTTCAGAAGACTTTGAAGAGTCTGATGTGCCGACCTCTTCATGCTGTGATGGAGGTGTGTCATGGGAACTGTGGCAAATTTTGATATTTAGATATGAAATTTTAAGTTGCTGTGTATAATAAATTGTTCAGTTGACCCCATTGCATGCGAGTCCCAGCCTGAGCACAGCTACCTGCCAGTATTCAGTTACAGTCACAGTGCCACCTAGTGGCAACAGGGTCATTGCCATATCATTCAGTGTATGTAGCAGCCAATGAGCCCCAACCCTGCCTACAGGAAGTGGCTGAAACACATGCAGCATGCTGACGGTCACTGCAGCTGTAACGTTTCGCTGTTCTTTTCATCTCTATTCAAACAAAACAGTTTCAAGAGCTTCATTCTTGTGGTCCACATTAGAAAATAAATCATTAGCAGGTGGGGTGATTCTAGTTCACGCTGAAATAAAAATCAAATATTAGAGATGTTGTGGGTTTTGGTTTGTGATTGTCCTCTGTATGAATACTTGTGTGTTGTTAAATTTAAAAATCCTCTATTAAAATAAGAAAGAAAGGAATCTGTCATTTCATGTCTGAATGAAAACTAACTGCACATTCAACAAGAACAATGTCAGCTTTAGAGCTGGACTCGAGACGAGTCCACCCGAGCTGTCTGTTGTGTCTCTACAAAGTAAACCTCGACTAAAATTAATTCACATTCACAAAGAAACAGTGTCTGAAGGCTGAGCACATGTTAAGCATGTGTGATGCTTCAGCTGGCTGCCTGTCTCAGTGAGAAAGTTGCTTGTATTTTTCCACCAACAACACGTTGGTTCAGGCTTCATTCATTTCTGTTCAACATCGACTGCCAGGGTTGGCATTGTTGGCTGCACAGCAGTGTTTAATTTTCAACAGATTATGTTCGTCTGTGATGATGCGACTCTGACACAGTGACAATCAGTGATGGGAATAACGGCGTTACTAACGGCGTTACTAACGGCGTTGCTTTTTCAGTAACGAGTAATCTAACTAATTTCTATTTCTATCATTACAACCCCGTTACCGTTACTAACAAGAAAATGTGGTCGTGTTACTATTTTTCAACAAACAGACGGTTGAAGCTGTGTTCAGCTTACCGCAGGTTATATTAGTTGCACGGAAGTAGCTGTAAGTAATCTGGGCGCTACAGCGGCAATCACTTTCTGCCCGACGATCACTTTTTGGCACAACACCTGGAGCTCAGGGGGCAAAACAATGGCATGAGTGCTGCTGTTTGACTGAGGAAGAATAAAGTAGTCGTGGTAAGCCAATCACATGGCCACTTAAAGACAAAGCAACAAGGTGACATATACCAGTTTATAAACTGTGTTGATAGGCCACATAAAACCAGAGTCATGATAAACAATATATACACGGCGTTTTGACATTTGACATTTGGTTGTTTAGTAAGAGGGGGACGTTTTAGGAGTGACGGCGAGAAAGAGAGTTTTGAGATGTGAGAGATTTGTGACGTTTAGCGTGTTTGGAGTGTGTAGTTAGTGTG
>NW_024584575.1:0-14857 GCF_018398535.1 Haplochromis burtoni
GGCTATTTTGCCATTTTGGACTATGGCCTCTTTTGAATTGCAAAGAACTGCAAAAATGGAAACCTTGTCTACAGATGGCTTTCGAGGCATCTAAAAAAAAAACACACTATGATTATGATGGAGCAAAACATGATTTCTGAACTATATATACAGCCAGGAGCAACCCCTCCCCCAAGTTCTCCACCAATCTACACTTTCATATTTTGTGGAATTATTGTTTTTAAGATGGAGCTATTGAATTTGTGAGTTTATTAAATTGAGTCTGAGTATTTAACCCATGTACTGTACAGCACTTTAGTCCAGTGTGCTACATGTTTTAAAGTGCTTTAGAAACTTTTTCTTGGACATTTTTGAAAATGTTTAACATTGAAAAAAATCCTTTTGATCCAGACAGTTAGCTATATCATGTATTAACTCAGTAACTAAAACCTCAGTATTTTAAATGTAAGCTTACCTTGTTCAGAAATCAGATGAACGCTGTTCTAAGAATCCTTCAGACACAGTAATGCCAAATAATAGTTTTTTCTGCCAGAAAATGTGTATTTGATGCAAAAGACTGCTAGCTTGTTCGTTTCTCAAAGTGTTCATGGGAGTGTAAAATGTTCAAATGTAGTTTTCAATAAAGTTTTTTTAATCCACTCTAAAAAATAAATAAATACTCAAGCATTTGCATCGTGGTTTTATGAACAAAAATTGATTGAAGTAAAGAAATTGAAGTTAAAAAAAAAATACACTCATTACAAATTTAGCTGATTAAATACAACAAGAGGGTTTTTTTAACAGAACTTTATTGAACAAGTGAACACACAAAGTGAAAGGTCATTTGAAAAAGACTTTTTTCAGCAGTAAACCATAACAGAATATCTCAAATCATAGCAGCACAAACGTTAATTTTACCTGCACAAATCAGCACAAACGTAGCACTAAAAAAGTAGACCATTTTGGCCCGTTTTGGAGCAGTCTGGGGGGATGGTGACCTTTGAATGACCTATAAAATAAAGTTTAATATCTCGGAAACCGTAGCAGCACAAATGCTAATTTTACCTGCACAAATCTGCACAAACGTAGCACTAACCACTCCGCCTATTTGCCTTCACGTTTCAAGTGGGTGGGGGGTCAGCTTCACTCTGCTATGTTTCATCTGCCCTGAGTGATTCAGGGGTCTACATTTAAAAATGCGCATGAAAAACTAATCCGGTTGTTCAGTGATGACGCGACGAATCCTACTTCCGGGTCTAAAGTAGTCTGCGTTTAATATGGCTTTTGTGTTGTTAACATGTTTAATGTTATGTATTTTCTTCTATTTGATCTCAAAAAGCTCCTAAAACAGTCAGTGATCCCTGTTGACCTTCCTCGGCTTTTATTACCGCTAATCATTTATTTAAGCTCAGTTTTTAAAACCTTAGGATGTAACTACAGCCCAGCCCATGCAGCAGTATATGAATGACTAACCTCGTATTGTGGATGGATTATCTCAGTTGTTCTCCTGGCTGAAGTTTGGTCCTTTTACAGCATCCTGCCATGCGATTACATTTGTTCCTGACCACCGAGAACACTCACATTAACTTTTTTCGAGTGGAAAAAAAGTTAGCTTGTTTATATTATGCTAACATAGCTGTGTCGCTAGCGGTCACGTAGCACATCATTATATACCAGCTAGCCAAACTTCAGTAACCTCACTGCTGTTTAGTTTTCTGTCTTCATTTATGCTGGAAGTGATAACGGAGCTGTACGTTTGAATTTGTTTCCAAAACCCCGCAGTCAGCACATGCTATATTGTATTTAGATAGAAGCTAGCGAGCTAACTCCCTGCTAACTTCTAACTCCGTTAAATGTCATTAATTCTGTGTTCATGGATGCCTGGATGTTAAACTCAATTGTTACACCTGGTAGAGCAGAACGCTGATCATTTTATTAAAGATGAAAGACGTTAGACAGTTTTTCAACTCTCAGTAATGCCATCGTGATCATTTGATATATGGACCTGCAGCGGAGTTTAGACCCAGACACGGCTAGTGACGTCAGACTGAACAACCGGATAGCAAGGTTTTACAATCATATAGTCTACATAACTAAGTAGTGCTAAGTAGTGTTGAAATGTTAACTCTTGTGACTAGAACTTTCAATGGTAAAACACTAAATATAGTTTAATGCATAAGGGTGTTGCAGGACCTTAACTTTAAATGTGTCCTACCTGAGCTGGTTGAATTTAATCAGTTTCATGACATAATTCCTCTTTCATCTTGGAACAGAATCTAAAGACAAGAAGTACCGTATTTTTGGGACCATAAGGCGGTGTAAAGCCAATGCTTTAATAGAGTACAAGCTTCGAGTTCACACAACAAAGCAACTGTACAAGTGCATAGCTGACCTAAAAAAGGGGGAAGATAAGAAGTCATTCAACATTTGTTTTTATTAACCTCCTAAGACCCACTGCCCACATATGGAGACATGGTGGTGACGGTAACTCCATCTTCATCATCCGCTTTCCAATATATCCACGAACCCTCTGTGCACATGTACAAACTGTCTCAGCCTCACCTCTGAAACTTTCAAACCTGAGCTCTGTCTGTAATGTACTAATTTCTAATCTTTTCCATCGTTGCCAGTCCAAACATATATAAATAAATAAATGCAAAAAACACTATTCAATGATAATTCTTACGTTTTATAACTTATTAAATACTACCAATCTGAAATATCTTGGAGAAATAAAAAATACATCCTAAACTTGACCTCAGGCCCCATGAGCTTAATGCATTCATTACATTGGCATCTAAATGACAAATATTTCATTTTAAAATTATACCAAAATAGTATGGCATTAAGTAATAAATCTCTAAGAACAAATCTGTGTTCACAATTTTTTTTTTATCTCTCTTGTGTATACTGCATGGGTACTGTGATCCTCTGGTAAATGTAGCTCTAACTCAAGCCAAGCCTTCTCATAGTAGGTTTCCTGTTGAGAGACAAGTAATATGGGAACACACACACAAAAACCTCCAGCAAAGATAATATCTATTTTTGAGGAATTATGAACTATTTTAAAAGAAAAAACATTTATGAATATAAGTAGTAATTAGCTACTTACATTCCACTTCTCTGGGAGGTGGAATTTTTGTGTGTTTTCCTAATACAGGTTTTGCAATATACACGTTTATTTCTCCATGTTCTTTGCAAATAGTGCAAATGTTTTTGGATAGTGCTGAGAATTTATGTGACACTTGCAAAATTTGATGTTTCAGTGAATCCCACAGGCTGAGTTCTTTTGTCTTTGCATGCTGTCTCTTCACCAAATGTGTTGCAAGTCACATTATCCATATTCTCAGCCAGTGGTGTGACTGGTGTGGGGACAGGTGAATCTGTCTGACTTAAGTTGGGAGGCGAGGATTTGTAGATATAAAAATTTTACACCATTGACTGTTTTCCGTGTTACTTTTATCTTGTTTGTCCTGAAGCAGACACAGTTCTTCAGTTTGGGCATGATACTAAGTAGGAGGGAGAAAAAAAAGAAAAGAAAAACAACTTAAAATACAGTCATAATAAAAAGCAGTTGAACAGATTAGCAGAATGTTTAAGTACTAGTTTAAAACAGTACCTACATTACTAACTACAACCAACTGTACACCTGACATTTTAACATGAAATTGTGGATAAATACAGAAATGACTTAAGTAATGTCACTGGCAAAATCTTTAGTCAATTACAATGTCATGTCAAAATGGCTAACGTTTAATTTTTAGCAGTTGCACCCATCAATTCACACATGTTAAAGCAATATGAGTAATAAATGAATGTTAAATTTATCCAGCTAACTTCAGTATTAACTATATGACCAAAAACCACAAAGTGGAATGAATTGGTTGGACTATATGAATAATAGCAAATTAAGCTATTAAAAGGCCAAAAAAATGCTTTAAAAAGGCACATTGGAACATAGCTACTTTAAAGGAAAAATTAAGTCATAATATAAATACCATAATAATTTTCCACACACTTAAGATGTTTAATGTTTAGACACACCCGTAATGCAGTCCTCTAGCTGGATAGCGTTAAGGAGCAGCCACGTGTAGAAAGAAAAGAAAAAAAAGCTTCCGGTTTTGTGGCATCTTTCAATCAATAATCTATTTATTTGGTCCTTGACAAAAACAAACATAAACTGAAACCTGGGCAAGTTGATGAATTAACCTAACCAAGGAAGAAAAATTGGCAGATTAGCTTGGGTAAAAGACCAAACGATGTGAGCTGCTGGTAAAGTTTCTGGGCTGCCATCCCTCAAGATTCTCTCCATTTAAAGCAATGCATTATCAGGGACTGTAAGATCTAGTTACAACACCATACAACACCATAGTTTTCCAGTCTTGGATGGGGAGTACTGCTGTCCAGAGTTAAATCCAGTGTGCCTAAAGAAGACGTAAAGGACTTTATTTTCTGTGTGTAGTTCTGCTTTCATTGAAATTACTTTGGATGAATGTGACTTACATGCATATTCTTGCACCCTCTTTATCCTTGCAGACAAACAAAATCTTTACAGTACTGCTGTTAAAACTCAGAATTATTTTGATCTCAGCTGGTAGCAAGTTATTAAAGGTGGATGGAGTTTATGTACACTATAAACAAAATAAAGGGTTTGTTAAGGTGTAGCGGAAATACACATTTCCTGCTTTGGCAGGAAAATGTGAACATAAACAAAACAACAGGTGTTTGTAGCCAACATGAGTCTAATTAAGGGAAAACTCAGAAAATACTGAAATGTCACGGAGAATGGTAATCCTTCAGTAATGAAAGTAATAGCTCATACAATACTATACCATTAGGGGGAGTATTTCACTGATATATGACTGCACAGGGTGGGCCATTTCTATAGATACACCGTAATAACATGGGAATGGTTGGTGATATTAAAGTCCTGTTTGTGGCACATTAGTATATGTGAGGGGGCAAACTCCTCAAGATGGGTGGTGACCATGGTGGCCATTTAGAAGTCGGCCATCTTGGATACAACTTTTGTTTTTTCAATAGGAAGAGGGCCATGTGACACATCAAACTTATTGGTAATGTCAAAAGAAAAACAATGGTGTGCTTGGTGTCAACATAACTTTATTCTTTCATGAGTTATTTACAAGTTTCTCTTTGTTCGCAGCCATTGACATGTTGAAGAGGTTAACACGTGAGGAGCGGATCGAAATTGTGTTGATATCTGGTGAACGCAGTAACCGGGTCATTGCAGCAGATTTCAATGCAAGACACCCTACGAGACCACCCATCTCCCATGCTACAGTTAGCAAACTGATTGCTAAGTTCCGTGAAACTGGTTCAGTGTTGGATTTGCCAAAATGTGGATGCAAGAAAACTTTCACTAATGAAGAAACATCAGTGGCTGTCCTAGCTTCATTCAGCAAGAGCCCACAGCGTAGCACTCACCGCATGTCACTGGAGAATGGCATTAGTCGAATATCCCTTCAGTGGATATTAGCTACTCACAAACGGCACCCTTACAAACTCCAACTACTGCAGCATCTCAATGAGGACGACCCAGATCGGCGCACAGAATTTGCAGAATGAACAAAACAAAAATTGGAACAGAACCCTCAGTTCACGCAGAAGATTTTGTTCAGTGATGAGGCAAACTTTTATGTGAATGGTGAAGTGTATAGGAATTTCTTTTACTTATGTATTAATCACATTATTTTATTGTATAATGCCTTGGTGCCACTGGATTTTAACATGTCTCACACTCATACAGTAAGACAAATGGTGGGGGTCTAGTAAGGAAGTTGGGGGAAGCAGACAACTCCACAGGAAGAATCTTTTGTCTCTTTGATGACTTTGGGAGGTAGCAAGGGAGTGTGAACCTTAAGGTGTGAAACGGCTGTGTACTGCCTTTCGTTCCTAAAGAAGGTATTTAACTGAGAGCCATGCTAGGCTCAGGTGAGACTAGCATGGTCATGTAGGTCATGTAGGCTCTCCACCAACTTGGTTGTCTGTTCTTTGTGTTTTGATTAAAGAATGTTAGCTACCGCTCACCGCTTGTCTGCAGGCTTTAATTAATGGAAAACTTCCACAATATGAAGTTAACAAACAACACTAACCCACACTGGATGGATCCCTCCAAGACTGTTGGAACAACAAAAGTGATGGTTTGGTGTGGTATATGGGGTACAACGATAGTGGGTCCATTCTTCATCAATGGAAACCTCAAGGCCACTGGATATTTGAAAATGCTACATGATGATTTGTTTCCCTCTTTATGCACTGAAGCTGGCACGTTCCCTGAGTTTTTCCAGCAAGGCCAGTTGAATGGCCCCCAAGGTCTCCCGATCTGACCCCTTAGACTTTTATCTTTGGGGTCATCTGAAGGCAATTGTCTATGGTGTGAAGATGTGCAGATACAAGATGTGCAGCACCTGAAACAATAAGAAAAACCTAGACAAGAAACTTGGAAGCATGGCATGGGAAGCATGGCGTGGACAACAGACGACCTGACAATCACACACTGAAAACAGAGGACTTAAATACACAGGAGGTGATCAGGGGAAGTGGAGACACATGAGGAAACAGCTGACTAGGATAAACATAATGATGCACAGGCAAGAGTAAAACTAACCGCATGAGCACAGAACACAAGACCCCTTTTCAAAATAAAACAGGAAATATGCAGACTTAGACACGACAACCAGAACTTGACAATGTAAGACACAGACATGAAACGCATGAAGAGCAGGGGAGATTTAACATGGTTGGAAACACGAGGGGGAAATAATAAGAACTAGAAACACTTAGGCATGATAATACAAACTTGATAACATAAGCATGAAACACGAAGGGTGAGGGGAAGCTTAAATACAGGGGAAGAAAACACAAGGAGTCTAATAACCAAATGAACTTAGATAACCTAATGAACAAAATAAACTCAAACTTAAAACGCTGGGTCAAAAGAACCAGGATCATGACAGCTTTTAGGGGTCATCACAGCAGTTCATCTGCCTCCTAGCATCCCTAGCATCCTCCTCTGTCACACCAACCCTCTGCATGTCCTCTATTTTAGAACATCCATTAACCTCCAATAAAAGTATTTGAAACTAATGAAATATTTATTATTGTTCATAACTATTTTGAACAATTCAAAAAAGTTGTTTCTGCACATCTGGATGTGTTTTTTTAATTGTCTCGTGGATGAAGCACATGTATGAAGTTTTTGCCACTGCCAAAAGTTTTGATCACAACACTGTTGCCTCACAGATACAACGTTCTGCCATCATACATAACTGATATGCCTATTATGAATGTTTATAATAAGTCATGACTAACGTATTAATGTACTAATTAATGTACTAGTGACAAGGACAGAATTATTAAACAGAAAGAAAAACTTCATTTAGTCAGCAACAGAAAACAAAGTCCATCAATATAAACAGAAGTCACACTGAGGATATAAATAGAAACAGTGGAAGACTCAATGGACAAAGGTCTATATTGTACACACACACAAGTTACAAACCAACCTGGAAATATCTTCTGAAAGTACGACACTCGAAATTTATTGTATACAGACATGACCGAAATATAAATAAAATATTAAAACAACTCAGAAAATCTTAAACCTATTTAATCAAGCAGTAGAACAGATATATGCTGCCAAATGTGACACAATTACATGATGCTAATGAGTTTAGAGCATTACATGTATCTTAGAAAACAAGTTAATCTCTTTTAATCATGGGTGTGTTTTGTTTCTATCCACCACCATTATTGAATCTGCTTTATCAGCTTCCTGGTATGCTATGCAATCGCTACCTATTGCTCCTGCAGCAATGCCTACAGCTACACTCAATCCAACACCAATTAATATTACCCCAACTGCTCTCATTCCAGGGCTTAATGGTATTTCTAAACCCTTCACTATTTTAACTGTAACTTTAAAAACAAATCTGGGAACTAATGTATTATTCTACTAGTGACTCCAAGGACAAAATATTTTTAAAAAATACAAAACTTTATTTATTCAGGAATAGAAAACAAATCCCAGCATAACCCAATAACATAGGGTTATACTGTACATACAAGTTGCAAACCAACCTGGAAATATCTGCTTCAAGTACAACACTCAACATTTATTGTATGCAGACACTGAAGAGTGAAACCAACTTAAACCATAGCTAGCAGGATAATGTATGACAAATGTTTTACTGAGGATTATCACAGCAAATTTTTCAAAAACTAAGAGATAAAATTAACAAGCAATTGTTTTTGATTGTCTAAAAGGAAATATATGAATTAAAAAGGCAAAGACAGAAATACTGGAATAACACAAAAAAAGCTTTAAACCTATATAGACATTGTAAGTAGCCTAAGAAAAGCAAAGTTATGAAGCAGTAGAACAGATAAATGCTGTCCAAAAGTGACGCTATAAAATGGTGATAATGAGTTTAGAGTATTACATGTTTCTTAGAAACATGTTAATCTCTTTTAATCAGGTGTTTGCTTCGTTTTGTTTCAGTGTTTGTGAGAGTACTTACTGCTTCTACAGCTAGTTCACCAAGAGCCTCAGCTGTGTTCATAACTGCCTCCTTTATTGAATCTGCTTCATCAGCTTCACAATATCCTACACAACCCCCACCTATTGCTCCTGCAGTAGCAGCAAGGCCTGCAACCACACCCAATCCAACACCAGTTATTGGAAGTTTTGCTTGTACCACTCCTGCCACTCCAGGGCTTAATGCTGTTTTCAGTATTGGAATAACAGCTGCAATCATTATTGGCACACCAAGCAGTGCTCCCAACAGCATCCCTGTGGTAACACCAGCAGCCATCTTGAGACTATTGTAGACTCTCTTCTTTGCCTCCTCTCTGATTTCTTCCTGTGACATGACTCCTGATGATGATCTAATGCTCTCTTGCTGTTGTTGTATTGCCTTCTCCACTTCTTGTAGCATCTCATTTGTGTAACAGCCTCTGCCATTGTTCCTCACCATCTCTTTTATTGTGTGGAGCAGGTTTTCCCTCTGCAGCTTGTTGTTTCTGTATTCATGCTGTAGGTTTTTGTTGTTCCAGTATTTGTTATCAAAGACATGGCAGCGCCCACCACATCTCTCTAACAACTCACGTAGACGGTTGTTGCTCCTGCAAAACTCTTCAATCTGCATTCCTTCAGGAAGATCGTCACCACGAGTGAAGACAAGCACAGCATATCTGAAAGCTTCTTCAGAAAAAGACTCTATGATTTTGGTAATAACCTCGTACTCATGATCTGTGAATCTCTCCACTTTCAGTAAAATAAGAAAAGCGTGAGGTCCAGGAGAACACTCTACGACACTCCTTGTAATCTCATTTCTCAGCTCCTCTTCAGACGTGCGATCGTCAAAGAAACCAGGAGTGTCAATTATAGAGACAGATGTTCTATTCACCACTCTGGTAGCTTCTCTACACTGACTTGTTCCAGAGTTTGCAGTATGATCTATCTCAAACACCTCTTCCTTCTCTCCAAATATGGTGTTGGCCAAGCTGCTTTTCCCACTTCCAGTTTTTCCCAGCAGGACAATCCTCAGGTGATCTACAAATAAGAGAAAAATTACTTCCTGAATTTTTTTTTCCATATTTGGCATCCTCATCAACCACCTACAACTGTAACGTGTTAAAGATAAAATAAAGGAGGATACATTTATGCATGTTTCTACTTTCTACAATGAAAGTTTAGCAAAGACTTCCTTAAAAAATAAGAAAATATAATTCACCATCCAAAATCAAATCAAAATCAAAAAGGAAGTTGATGTAGTGTCACAAGAATTTAGGTTGACATCAGAATGTCAGATTCCTTTGCTAGCTGACTTGACTTTAGTATGACAGTATTTTTTTTCTCTTCTTATTTGGCTGCATTCCCAGGATTTTTGTTTTTCAAAATTTTAGTTTGTATAGAGGAAATTTATTTCTTTATGTTTCTCTTTTCACTGCAAGGCAGCATGAAAACGCTAGACACTTAGACACTTCCCAAACAAATCCCTGTTCATCAGAAAGCAGACATGTCTGTAGACACCTTTCATCTTGGAATACTTTGCTGGATAAATTGCGAACAGACTTTTTTCTTGTCCCCACGATGCCGCCCCGGGGAACCGCCCGTATCAAAAACCGCTACTGGTCTGGACTGTGTGAGGAAGCTGCTGTAACAGGGGAAAACCCATTCAGGATCAAGGAGAACATGTAAAAGCCATATAAAAGATCACTGCCGGAATTTAAACCAGAAACCTTCTCGCTGTGTCAACTATTAAAGATCCAGGCACCGTCTCCAACCAAGTATTGTAGATTTGGTGGGTGGAAATTAAACTGCTGGTGATTAGAGAAGCGAAAGTAGACATGTACAAGCTGCAAAAACCACAAGGAGGACATATACGTGCTTTATTGCAGCAATGAAACGACACAGAACTGTTTCACAGGAGTTTGCTGCCCTAAACTTCCTGGTTCAGAGTGCTAAATGTCTGTTAGTGAAGAAAACAAGTGCTGAGAAAACACCTTCATCACTTCATTCCTTTCAGCAGGTTTAACTGTAAAAAGTGTTCAAATCGTATTTTACTCCTTCTTGTGTCATCAAGAAGCTGTTGATGATATTGATTTAAAAGAAATTCTTCTACTGAAAAAAACATTTTAATTTTCTTTTCCTAGATTCTGACTCTGGGTTTTAATTAAAGAAACAAGAAATTAAAAGTCTGCGTTAGTTTTCTTTTACACAGCGTTTAAACGCTGATGTTCATGTTGGGCATCAAATTGTACAAAGTGCTTAGAAAACCATCAAAAGAGAAATTGTTAGTTGAAGAGAGGAAATTATTATTATTATTATTATTACCCTTTATATCAAATGGATGTTATAGATTAGTCTTTTAAATGTACTCACCTTGACGAGTGGCCATTTCTCTCTTTTACAGGCAGTTGATGTGTGATTTTCTGTCTCTGCTGATGTTCTGCTGTTCAGCACTTTCCTGTTTATTGCTCTGCGGTGTTTGAACATGTGGGAACGTGGCTGAGAGGTGAGGCAGAAAGCGAACCCGAAACCGAAACAGTTAGTTGTTGCTTGCATATCATTCAAGTTGGGTTACTTTTCTATGAGAGAGGAGTTTATACTTTGTGCGTGTTTTGTTTTGGTGACAAAAAGGAGAGTTAATCTCTAATCTGGTTGTTTAACCTGTGTAAGTGTGGAGCTCTGAGCACTGACTGTATATCACAAACCCTGTTCTTAATATAGACCTTGCTGCTTAGTAGTAATACGATGGCACCTGTCCAATATGGCGGCCAACCAAACCGGTTTGACAACCGGTTTGACCGGTTTCGTGCGTGTGCGCATGCGCGTTCAGGTGTGGTGGGGGTATGGTTGTTAATGTGTGTTAATACCACAGGGGATAAGAGGGGTTATACGAGTTTATGTGTTTTTAACGGGGTTTTAATTTAACTAGTTTTTACACATCTACTGGGGTTTCTTTCCAGGGTTGATGCGATCATTTTATTTAAAAATCGGGATTTCGGAATGTTGAACTAAGAGTGAGACAAAGCCAGCCAGCTAGTTTTTAACACAGTAAATGTCACAAATAGCATTCAGTCCTTTAGAAAATAAATGCTATAAGCAACCAGTATCGCTCTTTTCAAACTAATTGTCTTTTAAATACACTCATTTTGTGATTCTGGTGTCACACCTTGCACCATGCAAGTATTTTATTTATTTAAAAACGGATCAAACGGGCATTTCTTCTGTAAGGGGTTTCATGGTTTTTAACACAACAGATAGTCGCAAATAACATTCAGCCCTTTAGAAAATAAACGCTACAGTGATACTTCTAAAACCAGTCGCCCAGACCCACTCCAACTTTTCAACAGCTGGCTAATTGTTTGAATTTGTTCAGGATTGTAAAAGCCCACCGCGGGTATCACTAGTTGAGAGTACCATGCGAACAAGGGCCCAGCCTATTGTGTAAGGTATCGGCTCCTTTGTAATTCCTTGAGAAGACAAAAGCCCTGTAGGGTCTCATTTAAATTGATTGGAGACATACCTTTTCTTTTTGGAAACACCCACCCTATATAAAAAACACGCTCAGAGCCCGAAACCCTGAGCCATTTACGCCTCAAGAGTCGCTGCAGAGCACACCATTTTCTTTGCGATCATCAACACTAACATCGTTCTTTATAACATGGCCATCGTAAACGGTAAGTAAAACAAAACCTATTATTGGATTTTTAAAAAGTGCTATGTTAACATATTATAGGATATTCAAACTATTTTTTTTCCTAAAACAAAAGCTTAATTTTTAGGACTTCGGGAGAACGGCCCAGGACCCTTTTCTTTAGAAACGGGTGCTTTTACAGCTGGAACTAGTTCTCTAACAGGCACAAGGTGTGTACAGCATTATTGGATTTTAAAACGTATGTATGTTTTAAACTAGCAATTGTTTTAAATTATGTAATAACGTTTTTGTTTGTTCCAGGGTTAACAAACTGAGCAGGAAAACATTCAGACACCGCGACAAGAGAGCCCAACCTTACATCAGGTGTGTATACAACGGGATGTATAGTTGTGTATTATTTTTTAAAAAGAAAAAAAAAATTTAAAAGAGGTTTAAACAATTACAAATGTTCTAAACTGACCGTGTTACACATACAGAGCCACGCCAGAGAACCGGGTGTGTGGAGAAGCAGGACCATCCCGAATAACGCACACTACAAGGTAAGCATAGGCATATATAAATTAGATAAAAAGAGATAGAGAGGGAGACACGCTTATTCAGTTTGAAATGGGTACATGTATAAAATGTTTTAACACATGTCTATCTATCTTCACAGACTGCAGAACAGCACCCCTCCTCATAATGATCAGGACACCGTACGATTCCAGACGTTTTTGGAATGTTTAAGCAGTATCGACCTCCCAGAACAACAAAAACCTGGAGCTTTGTGCAACAGTGGAGAGTCAGAACCGATCTTCATCAGCGAACCTGCAACACCCCCGAGTGAGTGGCTACCTCGCGATTTCTCTGATGTTTTTGAGTACAGTATATCAGATTTTGATCTAGTTCATATACCCACCACCCCAGAATGTGACAGAAATAGCATTGATTCACACATAGATTTCGAAGAAGGCGGCATAACAGACTCTCAAATATCACCGGCGTATGATGCTTACATGAAGCTTCCAGACGCTAAGCCTGCTGAACAGAGTCATATAGCTTCAATAGCTGATAAATTATGTTTGATTGAAGCTAGACTCAATCAATACCACCAAGAAGCACAGGTACAAAGGCAACAGTTTACCAAATTCATAAACAAAGTGTGTAGTACATTAGACAACATCTGCTATGTTCTATTTAAACCCAGATTCCTTTTATAGTTTGCAGTGAAATTTCTTAAACCATTGTTTAATGGGACAGAAGTACAAGTCACTCTTTACTAACACACTGTAGATAAGTTTATTGCTGAACGACACAGCTAGCAGTCCCACACACTCTTTAGATTTTTGAAGTTTTGTGTGTGATGGTTTTGCCTCTCACACCTTACCCCTTTCTCCCAGTATCACAACAGTATGACTCCCAAAGTACGACTCAGTAAACAAACAAGGACTCTAAACTCAGAACAGAAAGATACAGTTGAAAGATTAGTGATATCTTTTATGATGCGTAATAAACTACACCCTCTTCTTCTCTGTATTTATGTTGTTTGTGTGCGTGCGTGTGTGTGTGTGTGTGTGTGTGTGTGTGTGTGTGTGTGTGTGTGTGTGTGTGTGAGAATGCCTTAGAAGTCAAAGTATACATTAGCCATACTTACAAAAACACTTTTAATTTCGTTTAGAACTGAGATTCTAAGTTGTAAGCAGAAATTGTATGCCCAACCAGGAGTATGTTTCCCCACTTTCACAATGCTGAGGCATCAAATCCATGATCCAACAGATGGTTTGTCACACGTGGGCGAGAAGGGCAAGCCAACCCTTACTTACACAACCTCACACACTATAGATTTTTAAAGCTCTTGTGTACAACGGTTTAGCTAAAGATATAACTTCTACTTTTGATAAAGATCACTCCCTCTGCATATTTCTTAAGAAATGAAGTGTCTTTACTGGGATATTTATTGTCAAACTATGCGATTTTCCAAATGTGTGTGGAGTAAAATGTTGTGACCAAGAATCATTCAGGATTAACAACACAAACTGTTTTGATAGCAGAAACAGTCTGTCTTATAGTTCCCATACTTTACCGCTAGTTTTACAAACACATTCTTCTTCATATCGGTTTAATTGGTTTTTTATGAAACTGATTTTTAATAGTACAACCAAGGTCTAACTTTTCCTAGCTCCCCAGTATAAATGCAAGAATTTTGCAGACTTTATTGAAACTGTCACAATTTAACACTCAATGCCATAAACAGAGTTGATCCATGTTTCTATGGACAGTGTTTCATACATCAACAGGTCTGAAAATCACTTTTAAAGTAACGTAGAACATGATCTCTCTCACTCTCAGCGTCTCTAAAAAAACCCAGCAAACTGACAATCACCTCTAAACAAGGGGGTTCGTTTATAGGCTTTTTGTTTGTTTGTTTATTTGTTTTGTTTTTTTATCAGCCGCAACACCATGTAATGCATGGATGTTAGACTCTTTCACATGTTGCTAGCCCAACCACCAGGCTCAGGGTCTCTGAACTCTAACCCTGGCTCTGGCTGCCAAGTGTGCCTCTGACCCTCTTGTGCCTGTTCACCACCAGACTAAGTTTGTACTCTCACCTACTAATATTATTTTATTACAGGGCAATATTCAGCTAGGTTACTACTTTGACTTTCTTACTTTGAGCACATTTCCGAGCCCATACATTATCAAACTTTTACTTG
>NW_024584576.1:0-1151 GCF_018398535.1 Haplochromis burtoni
GTGAAGGGGCCAGAAAAGCAGCAGTGGATACTCATGTAACAAACTTCTCTTTATCTTTGCCAATAAACAAAATCAGCTCATACAACACAAATGTAGTACTTTTCCCCAACACTTCTACTGCTGTGCCAAGAGAAGTAGTCCTTCAATAAAAAGTATCAAGATCAAAACTCCTAAAAAGACCAGAAGACTAATACTGACATTTTAGTTACATCCTGGTCCTGATATTTTGATTCTTTTGGTCCTTGGTTGCTTCATTTCTGGAAATGTTCAAAAAGATGTGTTGTAAATCATGCCATGTCAGATCTGTTACTTTATATAATTGACCAGTAATGGATTAAATGACACAATGGTAGTGATTGGGAATCGTGCTACAGACTTGCATCATTCCACTGCATGGATGAAGTCCCAGTGTAAAAGGAAAGGCTGGCTGAAGGCGGTTACTATTTAATAAAAACTGCAAGACTCAAACACATTTGAATGATTTCTCACCAGTGATAAAAGCATCAGAATGATAAGAAGAATCAGAATGGTAAGTTACCAGTCGTGTTTATATTAGTTTCCTTTCATACGTATGGGAAAACCATGAAATGTAAAGTGTTTTATCGGTCGTCTCAGATAAAATTTACTTTGACAGACTTTTAGTTGACTGACTAAAGAATGAGCAAATAATCTTTAGCGGAGCTTTGCAGTATAAACAGCTCAGACACCTGAGCTGAACTCATGTAACAGTGTGAGACGTTTCTGCTTCTTCACTCATGTCAGTTTATGATTGAACTATTCAAAGAAATAAATAGAAGCAGAAGCATATACCTGGACTCTTAGGCTCCATAGCAATGTTGGTGTAATGCTTCTATGGACAGTTCTCATTGTTAATTTTTATCATTCACTAATCTGGTGGACACTTACTGGTTCTTTGCGCTAAATATTAATACCAGGACCTTTCTGACCATCAGACCTGCTTTCAGGCTCAGTGTCCCCAGCCTGCTCATGACCGATGATCACTAAGAATGAAGAATATTGGGATCAATTGGAAGAAACCTCTCCAGCTGTTGCCCTGTTACGACCCGGCTCAAAAGCCGCAACATAAAAACTGAGATTTTATCTTAAAATGGACTATCAGGTTGGCTAAAATGGCTGGTGCCACCAAGGCA
>NW_024584576.1:1176-5799 GCF_018398535.1 Haplochromis burtoni
CGCCATCACCCACTGGACCTACAAAACCAATACAGAGTTAAAAACCATACAGAGCATCCACACAAGCCCAGAAAGAAGCAGGGAATCCAGCACAGCATGTCTAAAACATGGAAGGGTGAGAGTAGAGTCTGTGCTGCAGTTAGATCAAAAATGATTAACCAGCCCTGAAATGTCTCCTCCTCTGCTGGGAAAACTGGACGGGCTGCACAGATGGAAGCACTGCTGATAGAGAGGAAAACCCTGCAGGAGGGAAACTCTCCAGGTGATCCAAACAAATGAACCTTGAAACTTCCACAGACAGATCCCGACATCCTGTGGAGGTTTGGACCACCGGTTCAGTAATATTTGACCATGTGGTGGATGTACATTTAGATTATTCTCATGGCCGTCATTCACATTTCAACATTTACATGAATCCATTGATCCACTGGTGAACAGGAAACAGCAGACATATGCCAACAGGAGAGTGGGTGTAGTGCTGAGAAGATGGTCTGATTGATGTTTTACATGATAAAACTTGTTTCCATTCTAGACAAAGATCATAAAGAGAATACAAACAGTATTGTTTAAATGATGGTTTCATTTATAAAGCGAAAAACTCTCCCCAAACCTGCCCTGTGTGCAAAAGTAACTGCCCCCTAAACCTGATCACTGGTTGTTCCACCCTCTGCAGCAGGAAGTGATCAGTGCTGAGCAGTTAAACATAATTAACTATCAATGAAATCATGTATGAATTATGATTCTGTGATTAACATACACTTCATATCACTTCTCATTTTCAAAATCATGTCGTTTAGCTTTGAAATGTCTGCATTTGTGAATAAAACATTTTCTTAGTAACAACATTTATTTAGATCCAACCATGCAAAATATGATTTTTGCCATTTTTCAAGTGGTCTTAAAGCTTTAATCAGGACTGTATCTGATATCACTTCAGTTTAATGTGAAAAAGCTGCATCAGTGTTTTGCTGGGATGCATCTGCTCCTCTGGCTTTCCTGTTAGCAGCGAGTGCATCGATGTCACAGAGGTTTTAGTGCAGCATAAACTCCAGCACATATTTTTGTCACTCTGGAGCACATTTCAGGAAAATAACAAGAAGTAAATGAAGGAAAGCGACAGAAGCAGACAGGATAAGACGAGCGTCGTATCTGAGACAATAACCAGGGCCGGACCGTTTCTGACAGCTGCATCATTTTTATTGTGCAACAACACGGCGGCAGAGGACGGTTTGATTTTGTCTTGGGAATAAATCACTACTGGAAATCACAGGACTCAGATCAACACACGTCTGCTCTCCAGAACCAGGACGACGTGCTGAGATCACGGTGGGCGACAAATGTTCATCAGCAGAACGATGAGACAGAAACACAGAAGAGCCGTTTGGAAAGGCAGGAGGTACAGTGCTAACAGGCTGCAAGAAATATAAATACAGACTCACGTCTGTCTCTATCAGTACTTATCATGCAAAAGATACGACACACATGTGTGCAAAGAAGTGTCCAGGTTCATCCTGACCATCAACCTTTCTGACTGAAGGGCATTTCTGCCAGCAGGACTTCAGATATAAGCAGTGACGTGAGCTATAAGACAATAACACTATCAGTCATGGTCTGGCAGTCCCAGAGCACAAAGCTCAGCAGGACATAAACAGTGTGGAGTCATCAACATCATCAACAGAAGGCAGAAGAGCTTTGAATGTCCTTCAAGAAGTCTGGAGAAGTGTTCCTGCAGGTCCTCACAGAGACGCCAGAGAGCTGCTCAGAGAGTTCAGAGAGAGCTGAAGGATGAAGGCCAGACCAAACATTCACGTTCAAGCTCGTTAGAACTGTAAAGACTAGATTTTTGCCTCATATTCTGTATTTTTAATGAATATTTGCACATTTCAGTGAATCGCTGCATCCGTTTCCAATTCTCCTGCAAAATGTAAAGAAACGAGTGAAACGAGGGCTCAAGACTTTTGCACAGTACCGACTATATTAAAGTAAAGCTGGATTCATTCTCATTTAAACACAGTGAAGGCGTTGCTGGTCCATTGGGTAATAAATCACAGAGCTTACAGTGATCACATGGTTTCAGACTCCATCACCTCCCAATCAACTTTAAACAGGGTTCCTTTATCTGGCTCCAATTCAAGCACTTTTTAAGATCTTTCAAGGTCCATGTTCAAGCTTTTCGAGTACATGACCGAAAAAACAAGCGAACAGAAAGCATGTTTCACTTTGCATCACCTCAGTAAGACCATGTGAAAATGTAAACAAAGCCACAATAGAAAAAGAAATAAGTAGAAACAAAAGGAAAAATTAATAAATACATAAATATTAAAAGGACATTTTATTGTCCAGCTGAGCATTAAGAATATTCAGCAGGAACTAAAGCATTGAATCTCCAGACCTGAAAATCTGCCCACCGCTCACTTCAGGCTCTCAGATTTGGACCCACTAATTAAAGATGTGAAGAGAAACAAACACCACTCAGTTTTCATGTACACACAGTGAAAGAGCAGCGGAAGTCATTTATTAATACATTTTTTATTAATCTATTCTTAACCCTGCATGTTTTCTTTTTTTATCCTGAAGGGGCTTTTTGGACTTTCCCTCCTTGGTTCCTTTTTTTCTTTTGGACCCACCTGAGCCTTGTTATCCTCAGTGTGAGTCAAAAACATTAGATTATGAGAGCAAGGATAAAGACTTGTGGATGTTTTGCATCTATGTTGTAACTTGCTGTGATGTATCTACACCAGGTCACCAGTGTTTCCCCTCTCAGCATCCTCCTTGACTTTGTTAGTTTCTTTTAGATTTCCTTTCTGTTTAGTTTTGTTGTTTTTTTCCCAGGTGAGTTTCTCGTGTGGCTTTCTGTGATTTTTATTTCCCTCTTTTGCAGGGAGGCCCTCGTTATTGTCTTGGTTGGGTTCACCTGTGCATTGTTATCCCGCCTCCTGGAGCCGGTGTATTTAGTGTGGCTTCTCTCGCTCTCAGTCTTCAGTAGGTTGTTGTGCCTGCTGGGTCTTGCTGTTGCTTTGGGTCTTTAGGCTTACTCCCTCCCCATCTGCAAACTGATAACTGGTGTTTTCCCAGAAGGAAAAAAAAAAAATAATCTGCCTGTCCATAATTAGCAAGAGTGTAAAGACTCACACGGCTTCCTAAAGTTTGTCTGCCAGCATCAGAGTGAATCAGGATGATTTTACAATACGCTATGCCGTACAAGACAAGACACAAATGTGACGTGGTGAGCCATTAGCCTTAAAGATAAAAACATAATCTCAACACTAACGCTGCCACTACAACATTAAAACAAGCTGCTTGTTTTACTAGTGACTCCTATTTTTGATAACATTTAAAGCAGATGGCATCTACTCCAGCTCGTCCCATCAAACACTGCTAATGTTAAGGACAAAAGAAAATATTTTTTTAATGTGTATCTGCTCATTAAACTGTTAAGTGCTCAGCCAGACTGAAAAACAGGAAGTTTTAGTGCACAAGCATATTAATAGATAAGACAGAAAAGAGGAACTTTCCATATAAGCAGTGTTTGAACCTGTGTGACGTGTAAAGTACAGAAATAAGACGCAGGTTGAGATTCTGTTAGAAATCCTGCAACTGGCGTTTGGGCCTTGCAGGGTCTCTCTCTTCTGGAAGATGATTGAATAAAATGAAATATCAATATTTTAACACACTGAGTGGGGTTTCTGTTCTATCATGGGGACAAAAGAATTGGGGTTAATACTAACTTTGCATCTGTGCTCCATGCAGGGCCACAAGCTCTGGTGCTTTCCTCTCTAATACAAGCATTTTAAAGCCAGAGGGCGGGTGTCCTGAAACTTTTACGTGTCCCAGCTGCAACACACCTGAATCTAAAATTTAGTAGCTCATAAGCCAGACTCTAGACCTTGACTGCATGTTAAGGTGGCAGTTGAGCATGTGGCAAATCTAAGGAGTGTCAGGCCTCATCTTGTAGGTGTCACTGGTTCCTAATCGCCCCACATGTGACCTGGATCACAGATGATGAACACCTGCCAGTGACACTGCTGTCATCACTCCAGGGTCTGGTGGTAACGGCTGCAGCAGAACCACACACAAAAAACTCGTCTAAAGTGGTTCTTGTTTGTTAACCATTTTAAAAACTACCGTCTGCATAACTGACAAAGGCTAACAAAGCCAGGGGAAGGACCATATACACACACTAAAAATGTATGTGAAGTTATTTTATTTCATTGTGGTCTTACCAATGAGGACACTTTTAGCCCAATGAAGGGTAGAGCTACATCGATTTGTAAGTTTCTGTCATTCGCTCTGAACAATCAGCTCACGCAGCGTTGGCACAAATCTCTCACTTTGAGATTTCCCCTTTTTATTTATTTTTATTATTATTTTTTTTTTATATCCAGGGTTGACAGACGTAATTATAAATTTCACGACAATAGACCGCAACATTAGAGTTGGTGTGAAAGAGTGTAACTATTGCAGTTGTTGGGTCTGTCGAGCATAGACCCACTGCTGGAACGAGACAATTCTACTACAACAGCAAAAAGCTGTTAGGCCCCGAATGAAGTTAATTCAAACAACGCAACATTAGTATTTCTAAAAACTATATGGCACTTCTTCTATTCCTTGTAGAAAAAAGAC
>NW_024584576.1:6241-7684 GCF_018398535.1 Haplochromis burtoni
AGAAACCTCACATAACAAACTCCGGACCTCACTCTCACCTTGGTAACGGGGTCAGCATGACTGTCAGATCGCAAGGCTTTTATGTCACGCTACCGTCAAACGCAAGTTTGAATGTATTTAAAAAATAATACCAGTAGCTGCGTCCGTGTTGATTTGGCCCACCATCTCAATGGCTCTCTCTGAAAGTTCATATCCCTACACATGGCTTAGTCTCCCGAATGATAAGGCTTATTTTGAATGGAGGAAAAAGAGATGATGATGAGCAGAGTCCTGATGATGTGGTTAAGACAAATATGCGCCGGTTTTTATGAGGACGCTAACACGCTGAGATCAGAGGTTGAAGCCTGCCTTAGGCGTATCAACTCGGATATTTATCTAAAATATCACCAATTGTTAAAGTTTGAATTCACATCTATCTATGCATGCTTGGTGTCCTGCAGCGATTCCAGCGCAAATTTGCCTCATATCCAGCAGATATAGAGGCTGGGTGTTATCACCTGTTCTGTTGTTCTGATATAGCAGCGCTACAGCTCGTCGGTGATAGCTACTCGCCCCTGCTGCGTACTGTCAAAATAGAGGGCAATTATGGAGATATTATCACACTGTTTTACGAAACCAGACTACATTCCTGTTGCTTGCAAACACATCTAAAATATCATAACGAAATCAAAACCGATCAGAATGAGCCTGTAAACTTTACCTACGGTAAAACGATAGTGAAGCTACATTTCCGGGGTAAAACCATCAGACGTACAGGACACAAGCGTAAGCAAGATTTTCTTAAAAAAAAAAAAACTAAGAACAAGAATGTCTTTACTTCACGAATGACCAAGCGATTGCAATTGGATCTGTTTACAGCACCACTGACTCTTTGAGTTTTAAATCGAGACAATTGTTATTCAGAAAAGTTACCAGTAACTGCTCTCACTGATCGGGGACCTCTGGAAACGGGTTGCATTACCTGGATTTAAATGACACACTGAGTTTAAGGCTGAAAATAACAAACCCAGACAGTAGTGATATTGATGCAGACATTAATATTGGAATTATAAATTACCCTTTAAACACCAGTTTCTCCCAATGTGACGTGACATTGGGCGACAGACTGATTTCACAAGCCAGCTCAACTCACCTGTATAGGGTTATAATTGAGACCTATTTAAATAACTCTGAGGAAAGTCTGAAAACTCAATTTAGCGCAGGTCTGTTTTGCAAAGATACTGCTGGTGCCCATGACTCCCATGTTGTCAATAACAGAGGATTAGTCCGGAGAGCTGGCAAGCGTTCATGAGTTTCATGTGTTGTGGAAATTTTAATTACCAAAGCCTGCAGACACGATGAGTTGTAACAACACCTTTATTTCAGCTATCTCATGCATAAGGAGGGACGTCAGTCAGGGGCCACTGAAAGTCGTCTCTGACAATGAACCACTCAAGTCCTTTT
>NW_024584576.1:9953-11426 GCF_018398535.1 Haplochromis burtoni
TTGTCCTTATGGCCTTTTGCTCCTCTGCTAAGGCTGTTCCAAGGGTCTGGGTCCAATTTATGTGTCTCAGTAGTGCATATCTGTTGATTTCTACATAAGTTCCAGCTTTCCCAATCCATGGGAACAATCCTTGTAAGAACTTGGCTCCGGGTCCCCAGATTCAAAACTTCCAGGGGACCTCACTTAAATCCGTGAGCCCTGTATGTCTCTCTTTGTCTTTGATCCTGGATGATGTTCAATTCTCTCCATGAAGAAAACATGATCAGACAATTTCACGAGTGCACATAGACCACCCCATTTTGCTGGTAAAGATGGGTAAGCCTTATGTCCACATAAGACGTACCAATCTGCTAACACCCTCGTACCTTTAGGCGATCGTTGAGCATTTGGTCACATTCTGTCATCCCTCAGTAAGTGTCATTTGGTACGAGGGGTCAAATGCACAGTCTGCTACTCGTTGAATTTCATCACTCGCACACCTGGCATTCATCAAACACGTCAGGCACTTAATTCTGTTCAAACGAGGGCAAAAAGAATAGGTGACGTTGCATAAATGCCATGAAAATCCCCAACTTGGGCTGACCCATTGCCCTTGATACATATGGGTAACTGGCCTGCTTCCAGTTTGTTTAGCAGTATGTCCGGCAGTGGATCAGATACTTGGGGCCAGGTCAGCAGATCTGTCTTACCAGAGCAGTTCACCTTCCCAGCTACTGGTGAATCAATCTTCCCATTCAAGTTCAGGGGAGTTGAAAAATTGGCAGTGTTCCAGGTATGTTTTACTCAGTGTGTTGCTAAAGCAACCAAACAAACTGTCTCGCTCTCAGTGATGCTATATGGCCACAGTCCAGAAGAATGTGTAGACAGTGGCATCACAAGCATAACAATTGGTCTTGTTTATGTGAGCGGTTGTGTTCTTAAACTGCCACCAGTAGTTGGTTGAAAACCCGTGCGGGTACTGGGTGTGGTTTGCTCTGTCTTCTTGCAGTGCGCTTGATGTAGTGTTTCTTTCAGCAAGCTTCACTGCTGTGGGCGTTGTCAGCAGCACCTGATAAGGACCTTCCCACTGTGGACTGGACCAGCACTTCCTCTTTATGGCCTTTATCAGCACCCAGGCTTCAGGCTCTGTTCCTGTGGAGAAACAGAATTATCTGGCAGATCATTTGTTCTCATGACTTTACTTTTAAACATTTTAAGCATCCAATCTGCTAATGTGTTCTCCTCTTCTGCTTTTCTGTCATCACTACAGAAAACTGTAACTCTAAATGGTCTACCATATATAATCTCAAAGAATCAGACCGTTCTCTGTTTGGAGTAATCCTCATGTGCATCTTAACTAATTCTATACAGTCTAACCATGTTCTGCCTGTCTCTTCCATTGTTTTCCTAAGTCTTAGCTTTACTGTGCTATTAGTTCTCTCTACCAACCCTGCACTTGTGGATGATATGAACAATGATGTTTTAGTGTTATCC
>NW_024584576.1:11451-14849 GCF_018398535.1 Haplochromis burtoni
GCTTTCGTGATATTTAATGGATCGGATTACATTTTTTATTTTTCTCCGATATCCGATCCAGTAATTTAGGTCAGTATCGGACCGATACCGATACGTAATATCGGATCGGTCCATCTCTAATCACAACAGTAAATCTATTTCTTTATAAACCCTCTAAAACCCTTCTGCACATGGTCTCTTCCTGTGACCTCAGATGAACCCAGAAGGTATAAAGCAGGAAGTAAAACTACATTTCCTCCTTTTGCTTCTGCAAGACAGGTAGGTAAGGTAAGTTCTAAACAATACAAATTAACAGTTGAAATAAAGAACATGTTAACTTAACAAACTTGTATGAATTGATTTAAACCAAGATGTTATATTATATAATCTGTAAAAGTGCAGAACATAAACAAACCCGGGATAGTAGATGTTTGCCTATTGCAGATTACATGTGAAATATGGTTAAATCAAAACAAGAATGTTAACTAAGAATATAGACAAATGGTCTTCTCACCCACTTTGTCACACTGTTTAAATGTTGTTTTAACCTGTCTACATTAGCCTAGCCTGTTTCTCCCATATACATCAGAGAGAACCTTTTACAGATGATAGAATACACAACATAACTACTGTTAAGTGCAGTCTTCTCTGAGATTGGGGTTCTGGCTCCCTCGTGTGGCTCACAAAAGGTATTGTCCTTATTTTAGAAGTAATGACATAAATCTTATTTCCTCTCATGCTGTTGTTCGCAATTCACTCCGCTTTGATCAACATAAATTTGAGTTTTTATTCTTTCTTGTTTACATTTTGTATTTTGCACAACTCTGTTGCTTGTGAAGCTCGCACACAAGAATTTCACTCACATGTGCTGTACCAATGTACCTGCACATGTGATGTGACAATAAAAGTGATTTGATTTGATTTGATTTGATTTGATTTGACTTGTAATTTTACGGTTTTAAGGCTTTTTTAGATTAAGGATTTAATTGGTCACACCAATTTGCAAATATACACTGCGCCGTCTCTTGTGTCCAGTGAATATTATCGCCGACCGTTTCAAAATGGTCCCCAGATAGCTTGTTCAGGACCAAAAGCCGTTTTGCAGCGAAGTTATTGATGAGAGTTAGATTTCGTTGTTGTTCTATTGGAAGGGAAGATGAAAAATAATTAATGGGAAGACTACCTCAGCATTCGGGAAGACAGATTTTGCTTTTTTGTAAAGCATTCTTAATTGTTTGATGGAGGTTTTATCCACATCCTGGTCCCTATTATTAATTCCTATTGATAAGACTACGAGTTTGGTATTTGGATGGACCGGCGTCTTTTGCAAAATCTGAAGAAAATGGTAGAACGAGGCCCCTGGATAACTGTCGATTTGTATGTTGTCATTATTGTAAACCGGTATGTGGTTCAAATTAGAGTCCCCTAAGAGCCAGATTGGTCCAGTCCCACAGAACGCCCAGTCTGTGATTTTTCTGCCCTTACGAGCTTTGTGGTAAGTCGGACGACACTGATTAACAACCTGTTGATCCTCTGACTACTTGTCTCTCTTGTCCGTTCTTTGTTGTTACAGGAGCGAGACCCTGGGAGGAGCCAGGTTAGTGGGAGGAGTGGCCAGGTCATTTTTGGGCTCAGATGAGGTCTCTATACCTTTGTGTTTAGCCACACAGTGGTTGACAGACCCACTCATCATCATGTTAGAGTTATTTCCCACCAGGTTTGTTCGGCCGCTTACACTCCTTTCGCTTATGGAGTTTAATTCCATGCTTTGTGCTCCCCCAGGGGGCGCCCCTGCATCATCAGCTATGGCCCTGGCAGCAGAAGAATAGGTCTTGTTGGTCACTTGAGACCCCTCACTGCAGATTTGCATCTCTGGGCTAGCCTGGAACACTGAGACATTAGAGTGCACATTTTTAGTCAGATTGAATGAGTGGGATTTAGTTGCAATCAGTTTTTTCTGTGACTCAGGTCTGATTTGTACCTCGCTCCTGTTTGCTTTATTCATGGGTTTTTTCCAATTTGTTGTAGACTGAACAAAATCCTCATCTATTTGAGGGATCACAGGCCTGACCTTAAATCCCCCAGGTCTCTCCCCCTCCCCTGGTCCCAACACTGGGCGTGAAGTCGAGAGGGGACAAAGAGGCTCGTGAGGAGGGCGCGATAGCACAGGAAGCCTTGCACCTGTCGGTTCTGGACCCTGAATGGATCCAGTCACCTGTTGGTTGTTATCAGGAACGACAGGAGAGAACCCGGTTTGGCGAGACGTTCCTGGTGTTATTAAACTGTGGTAATGGCGCAGGGTCCTCTAGAGGGGTCGATTGCGAGTCCCGAACGGTAGGATTCCTCGTGACCTGAACTTCAGGGTACAGGGATGTTTGATTTAATCTATTTACTTGGCTCAGAGGTGGGAATTCCTCCTCGCTCTCTAAGTCTAATTCCTCTGCCGTCTCTTCTTCAAAAGATTCTACAGACTGAGGGAGCAGATGTCTGAGTCTTCCAAGTGTTCAGTAAGCAAAGATCTAGCTGCCTCCAACGTGCCTGCAGCTAACCTGGCTTTATAGCGCTTTGTCATCCAATTGGCTGCGACCTGAAAAGCTGTATCGTCCCATGTTGTATAATGATAATCTACAACAATCTTAGCGTAATGTTCCTGCAATATGAGAAGGCTATTTTGTAGCCATGTCTGTGTGTTCCTGCTCACTGCCTCCCTAAGTTCCTCCGTGGGGGAGGAAGGTCTGATGAACGCTGTGAGTTTTGATATCTGTCTTGTCATTCCCTTAGGGCTATTTTGACCCAAACTCCCCCTATCAATAATAATTTTATGATGTATGGCCTGCATTAATTTGAAATAGCATTTTGCTACCTGTCTAATATTTATATTTAATGGTTGGTATCCAGAATAACGGTCACGCTGTGGACCTGTTTGTCCCCCCTCCCCCTCTGAATGTTGTTATGGTGTTTTTTGGCAGCTGGGTTCCCTCTAACCTCCGCTGGAAGGCTGAATTGGGCCCGCTGGAACCTGTTGGAAAAATCCATAGTCAGTTACCGAGGCTTTCCTGTGTTTGGGCCTCAAGTTCACTCCACCCTGGGTCTCCAGCAGTTCTTTTACTCCAGGTGCTGTATCCATGTATTGTCTGGTTGAAAGAGGTCCAAAACGCTCTGTCTGCAGGTGGAGTCCTGTCCCTTATCAAAAGGAGGACAAAAAAGGGGGGCTCTGGCCCACAGCTTCTGGCCTCCAACCAACAAAAGTGGGGCTCAAGCAGACTTCTCTAAAAGGTAAGGCCTCACTGACATACTAAAAACCAAATATTTATTAACAAATTTAAAAAGCTTAAAAAGCAAATTTCAGACAAAAAGAAGTCCAATAAAATCAATTCCTAAAAGTCCAGAGGGTTAGAATTAACATTCCACCCTTTGAG
>NW_024584577.1:0-14835 GCF_018398535.1 Haplochromis burtoni
CGCAAAGTGCAGCAGATCATCAAGAAAGAAGCGAATCTCAGTCTTTCAAAGTCCAGGTGGGAAGGCTCGCACCTCAGGAACAATCCAGTGTACAATAAACCAGACCTGTCAACAGAAGGGGTCAGCAACTCAAATATTAATTATGCTGTTCTAGCTGTAATTCACAACTTAGAAGTTTGATGACGTCATATTTAAAAAAAAGAAAAAAAAGAAAAAAAAAAAAAAAACCCCCCCAAAAAAAACAAGCAATAAAGCAAACGAATGGTAAAACACTTTTCCAAATAATATACGAAAACATTAAAACTTACAATCCAACTAAGTAAAGTTATTGCAAATGCGACAATTATAAATCAAAACAATTTAGATAAATTCAGTTACTCAACAATAAAGTGGAAAACAACCTAAACTAACTGAGACATACAGTATGTGCTCACTGATCTCAGCGCATCGTGGCCGAACACAGTGGTATGGTGTCTCTCAGTCAGAATCATGGGGTTAGAACAATGCCACCTTAAAATGAAACTGAGAAAAAAATATTGTAACTGAAATAAATGTACTCTTGTATTGTAAGTTAAAAAAAATGATAGTGAAAAACAATTAATTGAAACTACATTTTTTGTATCGCTTACAATTTGTTTTTCAGTTTCAATCTGCTGGCACTGTCCGGGAACGCGCTTGAGCTACATCTGGTGAAGTTGTGGTAAAATGTTAATGTAACCCAGTGTTAATTTGGTGATCTGATATTGTGTGATATTCAGTATATATGTATATATCTGTATTGGGTGTTCGGTTATAAAATGTTCTTCAATGATTTTGAGGGTTTTTGTATTGCTATTGGTTTGCGGCTGCTTTACGACGGTCGACTGTGGTAGTACATCCTAGTGGGAGGGGCTACGAGCTCACATGGCTTGTAGCTGTGCCAGAGCAACACGTTCTCACTCCTAACTCGTCAAATGTGTGACGCATGGTCAGGCTCCCTCTGCTTCACTTATCAACGCGAAGGGTACCCCCTCGCGTCGAGAACTGACGTGCAGGGTCCTCTCATTGAATACTATAGAGCTCCCTAAACGTTGCTTATTGACGACAAGAGATTGCCATGGAAGAGCCTGTTGTCCATATATTTATATATTTCCGAAATCCCACTGTAGTGAAGTGTACTGAACACAATATACAGGGTGGGCCATTTATATGGATACACCATAACAACATGGGAATGGTTGGTGATATTAAAGTCCTGTTTGTGGCACATTAGTATATGTGAAGGGGCAAACTCCTCAAGATGAGCGGTGACCATGGTAGCCGTTTAGAAGTCGGCCATCTTGGATACAACTTTTGTTTTTCCAATAGGAAGAGGGCCATGTGACACATCAGACTTATTGGTAATGTCACAAGAACAACAATGGTGTGCTTGGTTTCAACGTAACTTTATTCTTCCATGAGTTATTTACAAGTTTCTCTTTGTTCACAGCCATTGACATGTCGAAGAGGTTAACGTTTCTCGCGGTTAGTATCATGGTTGCTAGGCCACCTGAACAGCACGCCTCTCACTTCCGCACTTCTCGTACTTATAGTACGCACCGTACTTCAAGCATGCGACCCTGAATTGGGACACAGCCCTGGAATCGATTAGTCACTTCCGGAGTACTTCCGGTAAGGTCAAAAGGTCAAGGCTAGGGTCATCAATCAAACTCGCATTCTTGAGTGACACAAGCAGGGGTGGATATCGCTCTGTGGAAAAATTAAATAATTATAACTTAAGCTGTCAACTGACCATAGTTGGTTTTAGTACATAAATATTGGGCTGACTGTGTTTCTGCCCATATGGAAAAGAAACAGTAAAAACCTATGAAAGACTTGCATCAGATGTGGCCTGCTTCATATAGTGAATCATATCAGGCTTACGTGATTTACTCATGAAAGTGGCCACTTTCTCATTACTTTCACATAAGTATCCAAAACATACATGTTTCATTTATATGATTTTTCTAGGCATCTTATATCTGTTTTCACTCTTGTGTGCTGTTCATACAAGTTTTTTCTTTAGCATTGGCTAAGCAGTGCATGAGGTTGAGAAATACTTTATTATACGTTTTTAAAAGTTTTAAATTGTGTAACAAAAAAATATACAAATACCAATTTAATAATTGTTTAAGTATTATTAAATAGCACAAGACACAATAGTAGGAATATGCTTGTTTGATATTTAGCAGAACAGTGTCCAAGATGTTTACTGATATACTTTCTTGCATTTGAAAATCACCGTTGGACTGAGTTTAACTGCATTAGAAGAAATGCTGATAGTTATTTTTTAGCCATACTTATAGTGTTTAAGTGTTCTACTATAAATCTCAAGTTCAAGGATGATAAAACATTAGCAAAGTTTAAAATAGTAAGCTAACACAAAATTTATATATATTTTTATTTTGTTAGATTTCAAATCTTTTTCAGTGGATAAATAATTAGTATTGCTCACTCAGAAAAAATGAAGTCATCTGTAGTACTTTGTACTCACAATGATTAAGTCGTCCTGATTTAGTCATCTTAAGTAAGCGTTGCTGGTGTTTCTTTGTTTTTCTAGGCAATGCGTTTGCATGAGTTTTTTAAGCTCAGAGAAATAGTATATGTATATACAACTAGTAGATGTATGTGATATTTAAGAGCACACTGATAAGCATGAAGCATTTAAATGCACAGACCATTTTGATTCAATGCTTAAGATTTTAATGATGAAGAAGATGAGAAACAACAATTCATTCTGGGAAACAAAGTTTTGCTAAAAGCTTTGTTTCAAGTACACATGCAATCTGCTCCTGTTAAAAGAGCAACTCCAGCTTATGTCACTTGTCGCTTCATTCCTTATGCAGCACTACAGTAAAAGAAAAGAAGTAAATCAAATCAGAACCAGATTCTTATTGTGATATATTAGAGGATTTGCTCTGTCGTCAGGTAGGCCACGCCTTCACGAGAGCCCAGGAATCAGCAGCTGGCCCTGACACAAATAAATGGGTACTGGCTGTCACATCTCCCATCATTCCAACACTTGCTTCCTGTAAGTACACAAAATCAGCATGAACTGAAATCACAATCACATGGAGAAATGATCACTGATCTAAATATGTTGTTCTGTACAACAACAGCACCTGACACATACATGTGTTTAGCATTGCATCAGAACACTATGTAAATAATTAATATGATAGAAAAATGTACTGCTGACATTTTTTCACTCATCACTGTTTGTCACATTAAATGCATAAAGATTATTTGGGGGATTTTGGGTATTGTTTCCTTTTTTCTTTAACATTTATAGTGCTCTTACATTGTACTTTTAGCTTTACCTGAAAAATTCACCATTAAGCAATGCTCGTTTCCCCCAGCGTTGTTAGGTTCTCCGTGACACCACTGCGTAAATGTGAAATAGCTTCCATCAATCCAAAACCAGTAATTCTCCTAGAAAACAGAAAAACGTAGGCAAGAATATGTTCACAAATAAGCTACAGTTCCAAGTTCTAAATGTGCATGTAGATACAATAATAAGTCTTGAATAATCAGATCCCATCTTAAAGACCTCCATATCTACTGCAGATGGGAACTAGTCCCTGAGCCTGGTTCTGCCTCAGGTTTCTTCCTGTTAAAAATAGTTTTTCTTCCCCACTGTCACCACGTGCTTGCTAATGAGGGAGGGTCCTCTGAATAATGATAAGCGATATACCTGTTGACCATCTGAGCCACCAACCCATGTTAGTCCACTTTCACGAGAGGCACTAGATATGACGGCTCGAATGAACTGGTACTCGTCGTGGCTGTTTACAGATGCCAGGTTTGCATTCAAGGACTGGCAGATTCGCTACAATGGAAATCAACAGACTGAGTTTATGGAAATGACAACGTAAACAGAAAGAGTTAAGATTGCACAAAGAATAAATGATAAATTCACATCAGTGCTTTTACCTGCGCCTGAGCCCAAGTCATTTGACGGTTATCGTAGAGAAAGCATCGATTCCCATACTGAGTCCAGCCGCTTGGACAAGATACTGCTCTCTTCTCAACACGATGTTCTCCTGAAGACAATCAAAGAATATTGAGCTGCTTTACTGTGTCGGAAAAGTTTTTAAACTAAAAATTCATGAAAAATGTGTTTTTATCTGAGTGTTGAAGATGAACTTTTTTAAGCTATAAATGTACTTGTCCATCACACATGAAAACAAATTTATGAAAGCTGATGTACTGATGATAAAAATGTGATTAGTTTTGGTTTCAAACCTGAAAAGTCCACTGACCTGCTGAAATTGATGCCTCTGTCCCATTACTGGCCACTTCATCTGGAAGTGCTAGACAACAGCAAATGTTGATTTTCATTATAATTTTCAGTTTAATATATTCATGCATAAGGTGTATAGATGATGCTCAGTATACTGGGATACTCACCAGCAGCAGTGCCCAGAGCCACCATTGCACAGAGAAGTGTAGACACAGTCAGCAGCTTCATGGTGATGTTTAGCATCTCTGTACAAATCAGAAAATTCAAAGTAGGTCGTTTATTAAAGAAAAGACAATAATCTGACACTTCCCAGGAAGCATTTGACATAATACCTTATCTTCCCTGTTATGAGTGTCAGCTTGTAACTTCAGCCTTCAGGTGTGCAGGTGCTGAACCGAACACCAGCACTTATATACTGTTTCTGTACCTTCACTCAAAACCAAGAGCAAACAGACTAAAATACACTGTTATTTATTTTAGCTCCATGCTTGCTGGCATTTCACTTTATAACAATGGTTTTTACCTCCACCCAGATAAAATGTCACTGCTGTTTAATTTGTCATATTGACTGATGGTCAACACAGAGATACATAACCTCATCTTTGTGTCACGCTGTTGTTTTGCATGGTGAATGTAGCTGTCTTTTACTCATCATTATCCACACTAGATGAAATAAAACATGCCAACAGTGTGTTCCTTTGTTCTTCCCAGTAATGACTGGGGACACCCCTGAAATTGGGGAGCAACCTGAACAGTGATTTGGTGAACAGCCAACTGGAAAATGAGACAGAAAAGGTCAGTTTAGAATGACTTCCATGTAAAATAAAAGTCATTAGATTATCCATTAGTACACCAACTATATACATTTCAAGTGTGCAAAGAAAGAAAAGAAAAATAAATAAAATGGTCTCTCAAACCTTTTTGTAGAAGAACACAAACCCAAGTCCTAACTCAAGCATGGAGCTTTAACAGCAGCCCAGAGGACTGAAAACTGCTTGGAAACCAACAACCTCTGTGAAACGGTGACAGAAGCATCTTTGTGCGTCTGCGGTTCATTAAGTACCTCCAGATTATGGCAAATGTCATCCTGATGATTTTCAAACTCAATATTGCCAAATAAAAAACCAAAAGGATATGGTTCAGTTGGACAACACACACACTTTCAGATTACCAGTCAGTGACATGCAGTAAACGGTGTGTTTCAGAAAGCGACTGCTGTTTGATGGTCACGTCGCATTAAATCCGTCTTTTACGTCACTGACACAAGACAGACGCCAATTATCAGCGCCGGAGAAGACATCGTGAACGCTTCCTGTCCATCCAGTGTAGATGTCAGTGAAACTGTTGGGAACAACGTTGGAGAAACGTGAACATTTTATTTGTACTGCAGAAATCTGCAACTATCCTTTGAAGCACCGCTCCTCTCTAAAACAGCAATAAGGGTCATTATTAGGCCAAATGTAAATAACAAAATAACTTTATAACTTAAAGCTAAATTGGGAAACGTAAAGTCTGAAACAAGTCTTTATATTAAGGCCATCAGTCAAACAATACTGTTTGCTCTGGGTCTAAACAGAGCGCGTTGTGTGTGACGTCTTCTTTTGCGCATGCGGCCGCTTTGAGCGTTCACACTAGAGCGCGTTTGCTGTCGCATTTTATTTGTAGTGTGAACGAGCAGACAAAAAAATCGGATTTGATCAAAAAATCTGAATTGAGCATCAAGACCTGCAGAGTGAACGCAGCCTTAGAGTTGGCTGGAAAGAGTGCTAATGAAAAAGTAACAAAGGAGACCCATAAGAATTTACATCAACCCATGGCGTAAGACTAGCTGATGTGTGAGCGGAGGCTGCTCAGCAGCAGGAGTGGAGAGCCAGACAGCGCAGGACCCAGCACACATGTGTCAAAGTCAAGGCCCGCGGGCCACATCCGTACATTTATATCCTGCCTGCGAGATCCTTTTATGTAGATGTACTATTGTTGTTATGCATGGCCCGGCGAGATGAGGCGCTAATAATATACAAACTACAGATCCCATAATGCAGCGCTGCAGCCTCCTTGCTGAACGCTAGGCTAACTGGGAACATCAATCAAGTCAAACTTCTGTTATTGAAGCTCGCTGCTCACAATGGTGGAGAGAAAAGTTGACTCTGAAAGCAGAGCCTTTCAGCACCAGTGGGAGGCTGAATATATGTTTACAGACATGCTGGTAAAGCCGTGCGTCTTATTAGTGGAGCTAATGTGGCTGTAATGAAGGAATTTAATTTAAGACGGCACTACGAGACAAAACGTCAGGATAAGCTGAAAAACCTAAACGCAGAAACTACAGGAAGTAGAATCTGACATTTCAGCAGACGTTTGTCACCAGAGCAAAATCACAAAGTGAAGCTGTTGTAAAAGCAAGTTTTACTGTAGCAGAGGAGCCAAATCAGGCCGGTACCGCTCTGAAGAGCTGCAGGATGAAGCTGTGTCCAGACAAAACACAGATTTAGGCAAACGTGAGCCTGAGCAGAAGTACGATTGCTGATCGGGTTTGTGAGACGGTCACTGATTTAAGAACACAGCTGTGTGAAAGAAGCTAAAACTTTATTGCTGTGGATGAAAGTACAGACATGATGGACACTGCACAGCTGGCCATCTTCATCCGTGGAGAGGAAATATTGACCATTAAATCGATGCACAGCGACAGGAAAATACATTTTTTAAAACACATGTCAAAGTGTAGCCGACATGAAACTGCCCTGGGACAAACTTGTTAGACCTACAACAGATGGAGCGCCGGTGCTGTGCGGTGAAAAAAGCGGACTAGTCAGCAGGATGCGAGTAAAGATGCAGGAGAAATGTACCAGTGAGTTATCAGCATCACTGCATCACACACCAGGAAAGGCTGTGTGGTAAAGTCCTAAAAATGGAGCATGTAATGATCACCGTGACGCAGACCGTACATTTGATCTGAGCTAAAAGTTTAAATCACCGTCAGTTTCAGTCTTATGTGGGAAATAGATTCAGAGTTTGCCCACATTCCTTCATGCAGAGCTCCGCTGGCTGAGCTGGGAAAAGTTCTCAATCGAGTTTTTGAGCTCAGCAAGGAAACCTGTCAGTTCATGGACACGTGTGACGCAGTGAAGCTGTCACTAATGCACCAGTGCAGCCTGCCTCAGTTTCTCTGTTGCAGTGATGTTGAACCAAGTCAGTGCACTTTGCTGAGCTGCACCTGTGCAGATGCAGCTGCAGCTGCAGTGTAACGATGCACTCAGGGAAAGACACTGAATGTCCCGCGCAGTTTATTAGCTGCACTCCTGCAGCAGCGCCCAGCTCGTCTGCATGCGGCTCCAACCTTGTGTTTGCTCTCATTTACTTTTTCTGGGGTTTTGGCAGCATGTTCATATTTCTAACTTGCATATTTGACAGGATATATTTTTATGGAGAGCAAAATATTTAAAGTTAAAGTTTATTTTTTGAAGTTTATTTAATAATATTCCTGTCTGTTTTGATTCATATTTATGTTTAAAACATTGTTTTAGTGTTCAATAAATGTTTATCTTGTGTGGCCCGCGACCTAAAGCGGGCCTTGACCTTTGGCCCCCTGTGCGATTGAGTTTGACACCCCTGACCTTGCACAACATTTCAAGTCAGAGAGTACACGCCTGTCACATGTACGCCTTTTACTAACACTGAACAACAGCCTTAAGTAATTCTATATACCTGAAGCTCTCACATGTACACAAGGCTAGTAGGTCATCCTGAGTTCATCAATATATGTTCGTTTCATCTGTGTGTGTCTGTGGGAGGTTGTCTGTGTGTGTCTGTGGGAGGTTGTCTGTGTGTGTCTGTGAGTCTGTGTGTCTGTGTGTGTCTGTGTGCTGTGGTCTCTGTGTGTGTCTGTGTGTGTGTTGTGTGTCTGTGTGTGTCTGTGGTGTGTCTGTGAGGTTGTCTGTGTGTGTCTGTGGGAGGTTGTCTGTGTGTGTCTGTGGGAGGTTGTCTGTGTGTCGCACAGAGGCTGAAAGGACTTCATCCCAATAATGTGTTTGTTGACTGTTATTTCTAAAAGCTCTTTATTTCTCTCACCTCATCCCCACCTGTGAAAAGATGACTGGATTTCCCAGAGTTCGTTCAGTTGGAGGTTTATTTCCTGCTGTTGCTGCTCAGAGATCATCAGAATCTATAAAGGCCTAAACTAACAAGCTTTTCCACTGGGACATTATTTTCAACAGACCTGGACAGAGTATAAGAGGACAAGAGAACATGAGTGTTTGTGTTCTACAAATAGAAGTGAAGCTCACATTGCAAACAAAGTTGTATAGAAAGATTTTCCATGTGGAAAATTATTGCTATTATTGCCAAATAGCATCTGTTGTCTGGAGAACAGGACTCACTGAAACATCATCCAGAGCTTTTGCTGACACGACATGTTCCAAGTCAAAGTCAGCTTTGTTGTCAGAAAGCATGTGTGCAGATAATACACAGCAACTGGAAACTACAGCCTGAGTGTTGCACTAGAACAACGTAAAAACAACACGAAAGATAAAAAGACTGAGTTTGAACGTTTGAAAAGAAATGAACTGTAGATTCATTTTAATTGTGAGAGAGCATAGCAACCAGAGATTCTGAAAAAACCACATTAGCAGGATTATGAATTGATTTACATGCCATTGAGTGAAATAATAAACAGCCAATCATTCTGTCTCAGAGCTTTTCATGCTTTCCTCAGCTCCTCCCATCTCTATGTTCAGTCGTACTCACTGCCCATCATCCCAACTCCTGAGGGAAGAAACATAATCCTTGCAATTAGAAGGATGTGATCTCATAGTGTGGCTGTGGTTCAGAAGGGAGACTATCAGTCTGCATGCCAAATATCCTCGGGCACGATGCTGACCCCAGGTTGTTCTCCACAGCCCACTGCAGTGTGAGTGTGGGATAGAAAGCACTTAAAGCTTGTGCCATTAATGAGGCGTGTTGTATGAAGTGGTGTGAGTGCTCAGGCAGAGTGTAAACAAGCTGAGTAAGACATACTCCACAAAATGAAAACTACATAATTCATTCTAACGTTCAGAAGCTATATCTGAATTCTGCACTTATATTCTCTCTGCCTTATTTAAACATCCACGTTTTCAAAAATCTGTGGTAACCTCAATTGTTTTAATAATACATGTCGATTAGCTCTCCATTGTGTAGCCCCTTAAAATACAGCTTATTTCAAACCGTCAATCCTTCCTCTTGGATGCAGGATTATATTCTGTAGGAAAGCTGAACAGATGTGGAAAAAAACCTTATCAACCTTGTTCAACTGACTAAACGCTGCAAGAACATCTTACTTTACTGGCTTGATTAGCAATGATAAGCACTATACGCACATCTCTGACTGCTTTGTCAAGGAGGGAGTGACAAAGCCGTCCTTCGGTGTAACCCGACCTCAGAAAAGAATCTCCACTAATATTTGCGTACTCATACTCAAGCTTGATACATTACTCACTGTCTCGTGAAGGTGTCTGATGATCAGTGTGTCAACGTTTGAAAATTCTCTCCCAAGTTGTGCATTAAGGTGAGCCTGACTCTGTCTGGCTGGTACTCCTCAGATAATATCTGATGTTTAGATCATTTAGGATGTTTGTGCTTAAATGGTTTTATTTCATATAAAAACCTACAGTTACAAGCAAAATAGAGTAGAAAGCATTCTGTTAGTTCAGGCTTATTAAAAGCAGAAGAAAATCCAAATCTCTGGTGTAATGCACACACTGCTTCAGTCCTTAAGCTGCAGAACAAAGCAGAGAATAAAAATGCAGACAAGCAGCGTCTGAGCCGATCACGTTCATCTGTCGTTCAGACATGTGGATTACAAACTGAGTTACAGGTGAACTGTTAGCTTGTTTCAGTGCTGGGATGATCACAGATTATGATAACGACAGATGGAGATTAGCATCATTCATATGAGAACAGGATCCAGATTTCCTCGCACACAGACAGTGAGAGCAACGGTGATCATGACGATCAAAACAAAAGTAGTTGATCAAAGACACGAAGAGAAGAAGAGCTTCATCTCTGCTGTCACTTCCTCACACACAGCAATGACTTCTGAACATTGATTTATGTGTCATTAGAAGTGACCGAGATGCAGGAGTTAAACACAACTACAGCACTTTTCAATTTTTAATTCGGTTTTATCGCCACTTCACATAATAATACATGATTTACTCTGTGCTGGGATATGAGAACGTTTTCAAAGCCACCGTATCAGTTAAAGAACCACCTCTGCATCTGCTACCAACTCCTATTGAACAAACAGCTCAATGTCATCACATTAACTGACACCTGAGTACTCTGCTGTGTGACTGAAACGTCTCGTTTTATTTCCAGTGTTCATTTCTGTTGCTTTATCCCACAAGTAGTCAGTAGGCATGCAGATTTTATTCCTCAGACTAACTGTGACAGTTCAGTGTAAACTGTTCTTTCAACATCAGGTTTAGACTTCAAAGAGAGACCATCAGTAAAAGAGGAGATTCAGATTAGAGATCTCTGCTGCCACCTTCTGATGAAGACGCTTTGTTCTCCACACAAAAGTAAAGCTGTGACTCAGTTCTTCCAGGTGATAAAGTATTTTTCATTTCTTTAGTTGGTACGTCGATATACTGAAGTAAATATTAATAATTCATTGTGGGGTTATGTCATATTTATTATTTGGGAATCTGCTACAGTAAACATGGCCAAATATTCAAAGTGTGTGTGTGTGTGTTGTTACACCCCGGCCAAGGCAACCGGCGTGCAACACAGGAAAAATAAAAATAAGGGAAAAAAAAAAAAAAAACTACTACGGTTCCACAAAATCCCAAAACGAAAGTATCGACAACTATTTACATCAAAGCAAAATAAACATTTATTTACACAAAACACCAAACTATTTACAACACGGGGGAGATCGCGACCATGACACACTGAAACACAGGGTTTAAATACCTAGAGGGAGCAATCAGGAAATGGACAACAAGAGGGAAACACAGCTGGGGCAACTCAGAACTGACGAGACAGGGAAACGTAAACTGAAAACACTAAGATAACACAGACTTTCAAAGTAAAACAGGAAACACATAACAGTCACGCCAAAACAAAACGCCTAAAACAATACACTGCCAACGCCGAACCGTAACAGCGTGCATGTGTGTGCGTGCGTGTGTGTGTGTCTGTGTGTGTGCGTGCGTGTGTGTGCGTGTGTGTGTGTGTGCGTGCGTGCGTGTGTGTGCGTGTGTGCGTGCGTGTGTGTGGGTGCGTGTGTGTGGTTGTGTGTGCGTGCGTGTGTGTGTGCGTGCTGTGTGTGCGTGTGTGTGTGCGGGTGTGTGTGTGTGTGTGTGTGCGTGGCGTGTGTGTGTGTGCTGTGTGTGTTGTCGTGTGTGTGTGTGTGCGTGTGTGTTTAGGGCCAGGTGTGTGTGTGTGTTTGAAATACAGCTCTGACTAGAGGAGTGGAAGTGCAACCCACCCACCAAATTCAACACTGTGGACCTCCAGCCATCCTTTTAAAGCTCTTGTCCACTCCTTTCTCATTCAGTGTAACTGCTTTTGCGAGGCCTTAAAGGGTCTCTTGTGTCTGAGGAGAGATGGTTACTTCCCAAACATTAATGCAACGTCAGCACTGCACTTGAGTTTTTTCTGGCTGGATCAGAAGATTCTGATTTGCTCACTTTGCCTTCATGTGAGCAAAGCTCCGTTAAATTTATTCTGAAGTTAGTCTCGTGATTTTTAAACATGGAATCATCAGGATTTGTTCAGTGCTGTAAGTGTGTCAGTCTGGTATCTGAATAGTTTTTGTGTGTCCTGTTGTTCGAATACTTATTTCAAAATCTCCTATGGTCCAGAGCCTGCTGAGGTGATGTTCACTGTGAGAGGATGTGGAAGCTTTCTTAGTGGGAAAAGCACAACCAGAGGTGCTGAAGCTCTTCAGATCAAACTGACATTATTATTTCATCATGACTGGCTCCAGCTGAATTGCTGTTGGCTGTTCTTTGTCAGTCTGCGACTGACCTTTGAGAACGTTTCTGTATTTTTCAAATGTAGAATTGAGCGTCTGTGGAGGGAGGTTTGGACAGGTGTGACACATTTACTATGATGTACTCACAGCTTGGAGGAAGATGGATTTCTCATCATCTCAGATACTCTTCATCTCTTCTGTGCCCAGCACTCCTTCCTCCCAAGTCTCAAGGTGGATTTGTTCTCACTTGTCTGTCATGATACCCACCCAGGTGTTTTGGAGTCTCCACTGAAGGCTGAAGATGTCGAATCTCTACACCTTGACATTGATCCCCTTGTGCCTTCATCTAGTTTTGGAAGAGACATTTCCTGGACCGCACACTTACGTGCTCTGTACCTACATCACCATCTCTGAGAGCTTGGCTCATCACAGGGTGAAGTTATAAGAACGTCTTATTTTACCAAGTCCTCTCTCAGGTTCCTAAATCATTGATGGCACTGAGATAGTTTTTTACAATAATCTCTTCTTCTGTAATATAAGAACCTCTCCTGCTTTTAATGGTACTTTTCATTTACTTCCTGGTGCATTCTCGTCCCAAATAGATGCTGACAAGCTGACACAGTCACATGGAAGAGGGAGAGAAATCTGACAAAATTAATGATTTCAGTGAACCTCATGTCTAACAATGACAGATGAATAAAATAAATAAAGATGAAAGTAACACGTCCTCTTTAGTTTTCTGTGTTACTAATATTCCTTTGAACAATCAGATGTCTGAAGCTTCTCCTCTGGCAGGACAGCAGTGTGGCCTGGTCCTGTGAGCCGCTGTGAGGATGTACTCGGGGAAAGGTCACCGGCCTCAGGCTCTTCACCTTTTTAAAGACAAAGCAGTCATTTAGATAGAAGATTGGACAGTGTTCACCTGCACAAAGAGAAATGAAATTAAATGTAATTACTGACCAACACTCACAGTGTTTTCTACAGCTGTGGCCAAACATTTAGAGAACAACAAGTGTTGCTCTTCACACACTTTTAGATCTTTTTGTCAGATGTTTTCTGAAGGATAGAAACTTCTATGTTTCTACTGCATGTGATTGATTATATTTGCTCAGCTCTGAGTTCTAAGTGTAGCTGATGAGAAATGACTGAACCATCCTAGTGACAGTTCTGGATCTTAGACTGTAGGATCCACAGGACTGAAGAGTATCTGCTGCATTTACTCAAAGAGCTTCTGATGGTCCCGTTCAGCTCTTCCAGGTTCCCATCCCAGTGCTGAGGGAATGATCTGTATTCCTGACTGTGAGGAAGAGGCTGGGAACCCTGATTTCCATCCATAAATTCAATCACAGAAATCAGATTCGCTAACAGTCTGAATTTGGAGACCTGACCAGAGTCGGTGCTCAGCTCTGCTGGGTTCGCGGAGGCTTGGAGGGTCACCGTCAGATGGTCCACTGGTGATTCTATTATTCCCACTATTCAAACTAAACCACAGCTGAGAGGAAAGAGTCTTGCACATGGTCACATGGTTTGTTTCTGATCTAGAAATAAGTTGATGAGCTCTGAGACTCGCTCATGTTTTCTCTTCTACGGAAACCTTAATATTAGCCATAGCAGACATGCTGGCACGTCTCAGGAGGAGGAGGGCACCAAATGCAGAGGTCAAAGGGGAGCTGAGGTATGTGTGTTTAACTGTGAGGTCACCAGGAGGAGGAGCTGGTGATGAAGAGCAGCCTGTGTGTATATACAGTATAAAGTATTTAGTGTGTATTCAGCCCTGAGGAAGATGAAGGTGCAGCTTTGCTTTGGCCTTCCTCTGCTAACAGCTAACTAACCTCAGCCAGATGTTAAGCAGCTGTTTCTGTCACATTAGAAGTTTATAATGATGATGACCCCGAGCGCGTTTCTGCTGTTCTGATGGATCTCCACAGAGCATCCTGACACATGTTAGCTTCATGTGGGTCAAAGGTCAAAGCTGCTGACTGTCAGGAAGCTTCAGAGAAGATCAGACAAAACATCATGAAACACCCCTCTGACCTCAGAGCTCCAATCAGAGCAGGAACGAGCCATGATGGAGGCCCTGAGGCCACACCCACACTTCCTGTCAGTCACTCTGATTGACAACTAACTTCATCATGTGATCCTCAGCTTCCATCGTGTCTGTGAAGGTTCAGTCATCCAGGTCATCGTAGTCTAAGGAGCTTGGAAAGAAAAGCGTCTGGACTTCTTAAGTTGCTTGATCTTGCTCAGAGAGAAGTTTTCGACACTCTACCAGCAGACGTGCCTTTGCGAGGTCCTGGTCATGTAGCCAACGAAGCTTAAATTTTGGTAGTGTCACAGCAGCCAGCAAAGCATCTTCACTTCCAAGGACATGTGCAAACCTTCTTTTGACTGCCTGTAATAACGACACAGTAAAAGTGCAAAAAAACATTTTTGCTTGAGAAAGTATGCATTGTTTCAACATTAAATTAATTAAACATTAACAGCATGCTGTAGTTTTATATAGAATGTATTTTAATTTGTAAATAGTGTGTATTTTACTTAGAGATGGCACGATACCACTTTTTTATGTCCGATACCGATATCATAAATTTGGATATCTGCCGATACCGATATGAATCCG
>NW_024584578.1:0-8858 GCF_018398535.1 Haplochromis burtoni
TCAAATGGACCAATATGGCAAGGCCATGATGATCCACTTGGTAAAATAAATCCGCTTGGCATCTTTCTTGGCCTTAAGACAACAATTCTGATGGCTAAGGATCCAAACGGGACACAAAAGTAAAAAAAAAAAAAAATAAAACTGACTGCTAAGAGATGAATATGGAGAGAGCCAGAACTTTATTTTTATTGGTCACCTGAAACCTAAATACGTAGTCAACAACTTGTATGTGTTCTAATAAGCAGCTTGTCATGTGAAAATCCTCCAGGCACCTTCTGTACAGAGTGTAGAAATAAGTGTCAAAATGATCCAGAAACTATATTCAGAGTCAGAGAGACAATTACTCAGCAAAAAATAAAAACCATGAAACAGTTTCACAGTTAAAGGGTTTTCATGTGGAGATCACATTCATTCCTGCACCTCCTTAAACTCACCAGCTTTCAAGCTTTCACTCCTTAATTTTTAATATCATCTTTCTTTAAAGATTAGGCCTTTCCAGATTACACATAAATTATTGTTTTCTCAGATATTCCACTTTATATTATGTACTTTAAAATAACAAATTTCCACAGAGCACAGAGAATTGATTTTTGTTACTTTATTTATTGTGAATAATCTTGACTTCCAACCGGGGATGTTCGATATAGGTTTTAAGGAATGGAAGAACAAAGGAATTCAGAGACTGAGGGACTTGTTCTCCGACAATGTAGTTATGCCATTTGACCAAATGGTTGAGAAATATTCTCTCCCCAAACATGACTTTTTCCGTTACTTACAGATAAGGCATTATATTTTACATAGTACTAACCTTAGTGAGAGTCATGAAGTCTCTCCTGTTGAAAAATTATTATTTTTAACAGACAAAGGGGTACCTGTGAAGATATGTTATAAGGCTTTATATTCTGTACTTTCAGTGACGTCACAGAGGCTTAAAGGCTCATGGCAAAAGGAGTTAGGTACAGCAATTGATGATGAAGAGTGGAAAGATGTCTGGAGTTATGCCAAATCAATCTCAGTTTGTAATCTTACCAAAGCAATACAGTTAAAAATTATACACAGAATGCATATATCCATATCTCGCAGACATCAATATAATCCTACCCTTTCACCCATGTGCCTCAAATGCAAGACAGAAATTGGTACCCTAACTCACAGCTTGTGGTCATGTTTGAAATTGCAAGAATATTGGTCTGTGTTATCTGAAATGGGGAAGATTTTTGGTTGTGAATTGAATCTGTCTCTCATACTGGGCCTCCCCAGCCGGCAATTAATATCCAAGAATAATAGGAGATTGTACTGTGTTCTCACCGATGCGGCGAGGAAGAATATACTACTCCAATGGATTTATGAAAAAGTACCAACTATTAAAGGTTGGCAAAGAGTAGTGTTGGATCTAGTGCCATTGGAATATCTTACATGTATACTGCACTCAAAAACAGATCAATTCTTTAAGGTGTGGGAACCATACTTGAACTATGTGGAACCTGATGTTTCTAATATTATGTTACAAGGATTCTCTTGAGTTTTCAAACTGCAACGTACTACTGGGACCACAGGTACTGCATTGTATTCTCTCTTTATTTATTTATTTTTTAGATGGAACTGAGCTGGTGTCCTGTGCTTAGTTATCAGTCTGTTTGTTTTTGTTTTGTTTATTTGTTTTTGTTTATTTGTTTGTTTGTGTTTTGTTTATTTGGTTTTGTTTGTTTGTTTGTTTTTGTTTGTTTGTTTGTTTTTGTTTGTTTGTTTGTTTTTTAATTTACTTTTGGTTCTGAATTGTACACTTTATTATGTTATGTAATTATGTACTATTTGTGAAAACAGAAAAAACTAATAAAAAATAAAATAAAATAAAGATAAAACACAACATGTCTGATAAAAGTGAAAGAAGAGAAAACATAGCCGTGAATTTAGAGGAAGTGAGGGTGTTGAGTCCATCGGTTAAACCAGTTTAAAGTTCATTCATCATGAATATCATTCAGCTCGAGCTTCTTCTCCTCACAGCTGATCTCTCTCTCTTCTTGTTGTTCTTTATGGGACTCTACACAGAAATGTACTGAGGTACATACTGAAGTTAGCTGCAGCTTTCTGTCAGTGAAACAGTCAGATATTATATATTCATAATTATATGAACACATTGAGAACAATAAAATGTTGATAACTTGTCACCTTTCAAGTTTTATTCTCTTTAGTTTGGTTTCAGGATTTCATTCATTACAACATTAAAAATGTGCAGAATGGGTCAGAGGCCAAAGTCAGAGCCAGAGACGAGCAGCAGAGACGTCCCACAGGCCTGAATGCAGCCACGAAAACGTTAGTGCCTGAAAGAAAACTGCAGCTCCAAAAGTGAGAGGATTCCAACAAACTCCCATGTTCAGATGTTTCACTCAAATAAACAGGATTTCAGCCTTGTATAATCCCTGCAGCTTTTTAATGGAATTACCTGACAGATGATAGGATGTGCCGGGTGACCACGAAGGCAAATTCAATTGTGTGATTTTAGTTTTAGTTTTTACAGCTTGCCAGCTGTTGCTAATAACTTGGCACTTCACTGGCGCATCCAAAAATCCAACATGGCAGGAGCCAAAAATGCCAGTGAGTTATAAAAAACCTCTCAGTTCAGAAACCCATTGCTCAAGGTGGCTGTGTCCATCCTTTATATACAGTCTATGAGCAGTGCACACAAAGCTCCAAGTTTAAATGTCCCAGATATTTTATCATCAGCAACAACATCTGCCCACAACGCTTTCCACAGTGTTTCTTCAGCTGAGCACAATCACCCACAACTTTTTTTCTGCCTCTGCTAAACATATTCTGTATGCCTTATTTTAATTTCATTACTTTCATTCTGAAAAACATCCTCAGTTTACATTAACTTTGTTTTTATTGTGTGTAAAAAGAAATGAAACATAAAGTCAGTATTTATCAGGCAAAAAGCAATAAAAGCAGTTATTATAAAGTGGTACAACAATAAATGGACATTATACATGGTTTATGTGGTTTAAAGTGTTTCTTGATTATGATTCAATGCAGAAAAAAGCCCAAACTACATTTTCCCGCCTCATTCAACGGAGCAGGTGAAAACCATACAAAAAAGATCATTAAATTTAATTAAAGTTAAATCTGCATGCAAATCATAACTTCAAATCATCTTTAAGTATTCTAAAATATCACAAGAATTCATATAAATTAAGCCTTAATAAAAATATACATTTTGGTGAAAAGGAAAAACACCCTACCCAGGGAAGAAGACTAGATTATATAAACTGATGTTCAATATATCTGCAAAATGACAATCATAAACTACTCCAAAACTCAAAAGTACAAAAGTATACCCACCCGCCTCTCCAAGGGTGATTTTAGAAAATAATTTCCCATCAGTAAGGTGATATTCTATGTCCCTATGTCCCTACACCCATTTAAAGCAGCGGGGGATCAAACCACCAAGGACTCCACCGCTGACTGCTGCCCAGACCACAACACACTGGACCCCCTTGGCCCCAAGACAAGGTCATCGGGAACTTTTATATAACCAATTGCCAAAGTTGTTTGAAGCCCTCATGAAGCCAACAGCCAACAGTTACTGTTGATGTGATGTTCTTCTGCTTCCTGTATCTGTGGGCATGATGTTCGCTCTGTGTTGTAGCGTCCTGATGACACCCAGTTTGTGCTCCAGTGGATGATGAGTGTTAGGTCTGCACTCACAGGCTTCGGTAGTTCAGAGACTTATCCCCATGAACAAAGCAAGACAATCAGAGCTCAATCCATTTTGACTTGCAAGGGAAGCTCAGTCGGAATCTCAGAGTTGTAAGCTCCCTGACAACTTCAAATTCCAGCCTTCCCTTGCAGCCTTTTTAATCAGTGAACACAGTTACACAACCCCCCATTGTAAAACCCATATGGTGTGTCATAAAAGCTAAGCCACTGTGTGTGTGTGTGTGTGTGTATATATATGTGCAACCATGTCAGTGCATGTGTATGTGTCTCTGTATATGTGACTTCCTGGTTACAACCATTTAACATTTACGGGCGATCATGGCTCAAGAGTTGGCAGTTCGTCTTGTAACCGGAAGGTCACTGGTTCGATCCCTGGGCTCTCTGTCCTGGTCGTTGTGTCCTTGGGCAAGACACTTTACCCTACCGCCTACTGGTGTTGGCCAGAGGGGCCGATGGCGCGATATGGCAGCCTCGCTTCTGTCAGTCTGCCCCAGGGCAGCTGTGGCTACAACTGTAGCTGCCTCCACCAGTGTGTTAATGTGAGAGTGAATGAATAGTGGTATTGTAAAGCCTAGAAAAGTGCTATATAAATGAATAAATAAATCCATTATTATTAACAACATCTCTGGTCATAAAAGCGTCATCTCACACCACCCCATATACGGCTTAACCCCTTTAACGGACCACCATATAAAAAACGGTAAATGGCCTGTATTTGTATAGCACTTAGTCCTTATGGACCCCAAAGCACTTTACACTACATTCAGTCATCCATCCACACACTGGTGATGGCAGCTACATTGTAGCGCACTGACAGAGACGAGGCTGCCGGACACTGGCGCCACCGGGCCCTCTGACCACCACCAGTAGGCAACGGGTGAAGTGTCTTGCCCAAGGACACAACGACCGAGACTGTTGGAGCTGGGGCTCGAACCGGCAACCTTCCGATTACAAGCAGCAGCAAAAGAAGATCCAAACTACACTTCACATAAACATCGTCATGAATTCCCTCTGACTTTTGCTCTTTTGCTTCCACCACTTTGTGCACAGCTCTCTCTCTGTACTTCAAGAACAGTTTCCCATCAAAAATCTGTTTTCTGCATTATTCGCTTGCTTATTACGCACCAGTCTACTGTTGTCTACAGCACTGTTGGCCGCTGTTTTATTTTGTTTTTTAATGACCTCCACGCCTCATTTCCACTGTTCAATACTGAAGAAATGTAAACTTTTTAAAATGATGCCAAATTGCAAAATGCTCAGCTGTGTCTCTATAAAACCTCTAACTTTGCTCTGCTTCACTTCAGCAGCATCAGGTAATTTTCATATGTTGATTAATGGTTTTATTTTGTTTTTGATCTATTGCAGAATATTTTTAAGGTCATCTGCTATAAAAAGTCAGGTCAGGAAAATCACCTTCATGTTTTTCTGTGTTTATCCTCAGTTACTTTGGCACAAAGGCATCTGCTGTGATGCTCACACCTCTGAGGTTATTTAGACCAAAATACTCAATTTTGCTCTACAAGGGCCTGATGTCCACTTACGAGGACACACTGCCACTGTTCTATGGAAATGTAAAGCGAATGTCCTCATATGTGGATCTCATTTTTCTCAGAAACAAAAATCAGGTATAAAAAAAATATCTTGTAATTCTTTCTTTTTTATATATACATTCATCAGGTCCCAATCAGCCCAAATAGCAAAAAGAAAGACTTAGAAGGATAAAGGACATGAATGTCTCTCTTGATGTCTGCAGTTTTGCTCATGAGACAAAGCAGGGCTGTTTCTTGTCTGTAGTCAGAAGTTTTTCTTTCAGCGCATTAATTTCTGTTTCGTGTTTTTTCTGCATTTCTTCCAGTTCCTTCCTGGTACTGTCGTCATCTTGGGTCCCGAGTTTCTGTTTTAGTTCATTCATTTCTTTTTCCTGTTTCTTCTGCAGCTCATCAAGTTGTTCTTTCTCATTTTTTTCATTTTCTTTCAGAAGCTTTTGTTTGAATTCGTCCAGTTTTTGCTCGTGGTTTTCCTTTAATTCAACTAATTTTTTCTTTTGATTTTGTTGCAGCTTTGTTAAAAGAGTTTGCTTTAAATCACAAATTTCTTTTTCATGTTGGTTGAACAGCTCTTCCCTTTCTGTCTCCCAGTCGTCTTTGTTTTGGGTCAAAAGCCGTTTCTTCAATTCTTTCATTTTTTCTTTTTGTTTCTTCTTTAGTTTGCCAACTTCTTCCTTCTCTTCTTCCCTTTTCTCATGTAAAAGATCCTTTTTAAGCTTCTCTTCCTCTTTTCTGTGTGATTCCTGCATACTTTTTATTTTTTTCTTGTTTTCCTGCTTTTGACTCAGGAGCATCAGGACTAAATCAGCTATTTCTGATTTATGTTTACCCTGCAGAACACCTATTTCCTGCTTCAGACTATTTTCTTTGTGGTCTGACAGATCCTTTAATCTTTCAAATTCCTCCTTTTCCATCTCTAGATCAACCACCTCCTCCATGAGTTTAAGTATCCCAGCTTCATATTTTTCTCTGAATTCATTCAACTCTTCAGCTGTTCTTCTGGCCTCTTCTTTAGACTTCTCCATGTCTTCCTGTATGTTTTCAATTTCTTTCTTATAGTTTTCCTCCAACTCTTTTAGTTTCTCTTCTTGTTCTATTTTGATTTCATCCTCTTTTTCTTTTTCACGTTCATATTTGTCTTTTTCTTGGTTGTATTCTTCTTTGAGCTTCCTGAGTTTCTGCTCTTTCTGTTCATCATCTTGGTTTTGTTTTTCTTTCAGTTGATCCTGCTCTCTTATATTTTCTTTGTACTGTTCAAGATCGCTGTTAATCATTTCCTTTGATTCTGACTCTGATTGTAGTTTTTCCTCCAGTTCTTGAATTTTTTGTTCCCATCCTTGTCTTTTAAGTTCTTCTGTTTCTCTCTCTTTCTTTCTAGTTTCTCGTTCTTTCTTTCTCTCTTCAGACTGAATGTGGATGCTGTTCTGTAGCTGTCTGAGTTGCTCATCTCTCTGTTCATTTTCTTTTCTTTGCTCTTCCATTTGTCTTTTCATTGATTTCATTTCTTCCTGGTGTTTTCTTTCGAGTTCCTCCCTCTGTCTCTTCATCTCTTCTTCCTTCTCTTTCAGCAGCTTCTCCATTTGTTTCTTTATTGCTGCTTCAGCTTCTTGCAGCATCTCATTGGTGAAGCAGTTTCCTCCATTTTTCTTCACCATGGTTTCAATCTTTGTTATCAGCTCACTGACTTGTGTGCAACTTTGTTTCTCACGGTTATTGAACACATGGTATCTCGATTCACAGTGAGTGATCAGATTTTTAAACGAATCCTCACATGCATCTTTAATGTAGTCTTCAATAGACTGTTCATGATGTTCGAGTGTATCTCCTCCTGTGAAAAGAATGATGGTGAATTTCTCAGAATCCTTCCCAAAGACTTTCTTGATCAGTTTCAGAGTCTCTTTCTCCTCTGGCGTTAATCGGCCAATCTGCAACACCAACAGGAAGACATGTGGTCCTGGAGCCAGAAGACTGATGCACTTACTCATCTCCTCACAGACCTCTTCATGTGACAAAGTCGAGTCAAAGAGTCCAGGAGTGTCGAGCACGACAACAGGACGACCGTCCACATCACCCTGTGCTTTCTGACAACATTTGGTAACAGATGTCTGGCTTGCGCCAGTTGTGAACTCTTTTCTTCCTAGAATGGTGTTTCCTGAGGAGCTCTTTCCACTGCCAGTCTTTCCGATCAGCACAATTCTCAGACAGTCTGAGCTCTGCTTCTCTTCCTCCACTGTAAGTTAAGAATACATAGTTATTGAAAGGTAATTCTAACTCACTTTAATAATCTTTCAGTACCTTCTAATTTTTCACAAAAAAAACCAACTAAACAATAAAAACTGTAAAACATGGCTCAGTGATGACAGGGAACAAAGTCAAAACTGTCACCCAAGCGTACACCATTTGTCCTATTTGGAAACATAGCAAGTGAAAAAAACAAAACACATATTCTTTTCCTTTTAGCTCACAGGTCAGGTTCGGTATTAAAGACCATGTAAAAGGATTTCAAAACGTTGTGGCCAAAATCCACTGAGGCATTGCCAGCAAAATGTTTACCAACTTCAGTGCCGAGATCTCATAAATACACCCTTACACTTCCCCAGGAACTCAGAAGACAAGTAGCAGCCATTTGCTGATAATCAAATGTGCTTGACTGACTTGATCATCAGCAGGTAAGAGCACCTCTATAAAAGCAACGGGTTTGGCAGTTTGCTGGTCATGAGCATTCTTCATGTGTGTGTTAACACAATGCTGAGGAGGAAAAACATTAGCATCGACTTCAGACTTTCTGCTCATAAACTTGCAAAGTGATTTTAGGCCCTTTCCAAACAATTTAATGTACATCATTCTAGAGTGAGAAACATTATTCACATGTGGAAAATATTTAAGACTGTTTTCAAGAACACAGTAGTACGTAGTAGTTGCAGCTAAACAAACCAAAAACTTATGGAACAATGTGACCAAAGCAAAGATGTATGGCCATAATGCACAAAACTCCAAACCAAACACAACATAAACTCAAAAAAATGACTCTTTGAATGAACATAAAAAAAATCATGGAAAGAATTTCCCTGTAATTAAATTGTGTTATTTTAGCATTATGCAATTCTGTTATTCCAACTTAATGTACTTGAGTTGGAATAACTTGATTAATTAATGATGAATCAACTGTTTTACTACAGTTGAGTCCAACTTGATCCAACCCATACAAATTACGTTAGTGCAACAAAAATGCTTAATTGTAATAGAAAGCCATTTATTAATGTGGAAATCCTTTCCATGATTATTTTAAGTTAATTTAAAGAGTTATTTCTTTGGAGTGTTCAACAAAGTCTAGAGTCTGGTTAACAAAATGTTAATGGATTTATAAAAACTTCCACTCCATCCATCCTGTTATCTTTACCAGGGTTGCTGGCCTATGACCCTATCCCAGATGTGAAAGGGTGTGAATGGTAAATGGCCTGTATTTGTATAGCACTTTACTCAGTCCCTAAGGACCCCAAAACGCTTTACACTACATCCATCCATCCATCTTCATCCGCTTTATCCGAGGCCGGGTCGCGGGGGCAGCAGCTTAAGCAAAGAGGCCCAGACCTC
>NW_024584578.1:10193-12288 GCF_018398535.1 Haplochromis burtoni
GGCTGCCGGACCTCTGACCACCACCAGTAGGCAAACATGATATTAGTATCTTTCCCAAGGATATTTGGCCTGCAGCCTGGGATCGAACCACCGACCTTCTGATTAGTGGCTGACCTGCTCTGCCACCCCGAGTCAGAGTACAGGACAGGTCGCCTCACAGAGAGACAGACAACCATTTGCACTTATGTTCATGGGTACTTTAGAAAGACCAATTAACCTAACCCCAATTACTGCATGACTTTAACTGTGGCAGGAAACCAGAGTACCCAGAGAGAACCCACTGCAAACTTGGCTATATTGCAGATTTGAACCCAAGACCTTATTGCTGCAAGGCAACAGTGCTAACCACTGTGCCACCGAGCTGTCAATCTAGACTTCAAAAAAGTAGGGAAGCTATGATTACAAGGCTTGATATAGAATTTTCTGCACGTTTTTGTCCTTTACAGGTAAAAACTCAAGGTTTGAAGTCTTGTGTGATCTTGTGAATTTTGTGAGTCCAGGCAACTAACCACAACTACAAGTTTGAATTTTGTAAATGTAACAACCACCCAATTTCATTTTTTTTGAGTGTATCAGCACAAACACCTTATACAAAATGTGAGACCATCTGTCCCAGAGCTAAAACTTGGACCAAAGTGAGTCATCAACAGGACAATGATTCCAAGCACAGCCAGACATCTACCACAGAATGGCTGAAAAAGAAGAGAAACAAAGTGTTGCAATGGTCCTGTCAAAGTCCAGACCTCAGCCTGATTTACATATGGAAAGTATTCTCAGTGCTTCACTTTTCCCACATTTTGTCATATTATAAGATTATTCCAAAATGGATTAAATTCCCTTTGTATCTTAAAATTCTACAAACAATACTTTATAATGACAAAAATGAAAAGCACACCTCTCTATTTACGGTCCCATAGGTGACAGTTCATGTCAGAGCATAAACCAAACCATGAAGTCCGAATAATTGTCTGTACATTTTGAGTCAGGATTGTTTCGAGACACCGATCTCAAGAAGAATATAGAAAAATGTCTGCAGGATTGAAGGTCCCACTGAGTACAGTGGCCTCCATCACAAATGGAAGAAGTTTGGAATCACTAGGACTCTTTCTAGAGCTGGCTGCCCAGGCAATCTGAGTGATCAGGGCAGAAGGGCCTTAATCAAGGAGGTGACATAGAACTCAGTGTTCACTCTGACCTCGAGCATTTCTCTGTGGAGAGAGGAGAACCTTGCAAAGGGACAACTATTTATATAGCACTCCATCAATTAGGCCTATATGGTAGAGTAGCCAGACTGAAGCCACTCCTCAGTAAAAGGCACATGACAGCCCACCCGGAGCATAAAGGTACCTGAAGGACTAAGCTCATGAGAAACAAAATTCGCTGGCCTGATGAAACCAATATTGAACTATTTGGCCTGAATGTATCAAGAACGGTGGTATTTAAAGAGACTGAGGACGCTCTGGATCACCTCTCATTACATCTGAGATAGTGTATAAGGCCTTGACGTCCAGTCTTTTGTGTTTAAAATGATAAATATAGTTTCTATGTACTTTTGCTCATAGCAAATATTATTTATTCTTAATCAAAAATATAATAGAAGTATAAGTCTAATTAATATGAGAAATGGAGTTTGATTAAGGAAAATTCTGTCTGTTCTAATGTCTGGATTTTATGTGTGTAGACATGATCTTCAACCTTGGCAGATTTATAAAAGTTTTATAAAACCCATGGTTTAGAAAATTTAAAAAGAAAAAGTACTTACAAAGGCCAACATCATGTGGTTTCAAGTTTTTCAGCTCCGCCTGGAGTGTGGTGATTTTATCCACACAGACACGTGTAAACATGGTTATTGTATAGTTTTTGTGAACTGTTATCTTTTCCACAGTCTCCAACAGTTCTGGGAGCTGCAGTTTCTCTTTGATGTTGAGAACAACAGATCTTCCTCCACAGCTCTCACAGAGCTCCTGGATGTCCTTGTTTTCCTTTACAAAGTTACCAACAGCTGGATCTGTAGGATCTGAGTCCACAGTGAACAGAATCATGGTGAAGTCATTGACTCGAGAGCTGAATGTGTCCTGGATGGTCTCTAACTCTC
>NW_024584578.1:12428-14738 GCF_018398535.1 Haplochromis burtoni
TCACTGCCTCCTGAGGTTTTCCATACAAGGCAGGCAGCTCCACCAGGGAAACCCAACGTCCACACACCTCTCCCTGATGTTTAACACACTCTGATGAGTTGGAGGCTGAATGAAGCTCAGTCTGACCTAAAATGGCCTTGGCTGCTGACGTCTTCCCTGCTCCTCTCCTCCCACACAGAACCAGGTTTAAAACACACTTTGGTCTCATGAATAATCCGCCATCCTCATCCTCAAATACATCACAGCTCAGACGATCTTCATTTATCTCCTTTGCTGTTTGAACCAAACGTGTTAACAGCTCTGAATGTTCAAAGCTCTTCTGCCACAGGTATCTGTATCTGCACATTCTGATCATTTCTTTTAGCGGTGGATGAGTCACACAGTTTTCAAATGAGCTCTCCTCTCTGGATGTTGACATGAAAATTAGTGAATGGTCAAATGATCGATCACTGAACAGTTGAAGGACTCTGCAGAGTCTCTGTTTTTGCTCCTCAGTGAAGTTTTCAGGTTGTAGAACCAGCAGGAACACATGAGGTCCAGGAGCAGAGAGCCTCACACAGGTTTCTACATGTTCCTTCAGTTTGTCCTGAGAGATTTTGGTGAGCAGCAGGTCTGGTGTGTTAATGACAACTATTTGTTTTTGCTCAAAGGGTGTACTGAATTCCACACAGCAGTCTGCTGCTCTTTCAGTACAGAACTTCTCCTGTCTCAGTATCATGTTCCCCACTGCTCTCATCTCTGACCAGCTGTTCCCTAGCAGAACCACCCTCAGCTCGGACACTGGGAAGAAAAGTAAATTATTTCCTTATTATTTCCTTATTTTATTTATTTAATTATTTACTTATTTCCACACAACTAAAGAGAATCAGAAAAGTAATTGACTTAAATTAAATTTAAATATTGCGTGTTAATTGAAAAGTTATTTCTCCCCTCAAATTAAGAAATTAAAATCAATAAAACTTGAAGTAAATGCATGTATTTCATTCCACAGTCGTTTCACCACCAACACTAAAACACTTTACCTGGTACACCTCCATCACACATTATTATACATTTTACACAGACTTACTGAAATCTGTCAGGAATTCATAACTGGAACTGCGTGTCAGTGGTTTCATATTATCTGTGAACGCAAGAGAAGACATGGAAAACTGAATCTTTAGTATTTCTTTTTAACCTACTTGTGTCACAAGTTGGAGTAGCACCAAAGCGCAAGCTTGAATATTTTGTAATTGCTCCAAATTCTATCACTTAAGCTAATTAGCTTTTAAAATCATTTTTCCCCAACTGCTTCATATTTGTGTGTGGACTGAAGCATGTGCGTGTGAGTCCTCAGAAGTTACACGCAAATCATTGGACACACGTGTAAATCTTAGCTTTTGGACCACATCGTCTTAGAGATCAATAAATTGCATCTGGCCCAGCATTCACCCATTGCCCTGTTATCACTTTCCATTTTTCTTTTTGCACAGCACCATTTGTTCCTTACTTTTTCCTTTTTTCTCCATGTCACTGGTCTCTTTTTTGTTTTGGCTTTGTCTGACGCAGTTGTTTGTATTTCTAACTTTTCTTTTTCATATATCGTCATCTTTCTTCTTTCTGCTGTTGTTACATGTGTAACTTAATAACTCAGCTGTTAGCACAGTGGAGTCCAGTATGTACCGTCTCGAATGCACAAATTTGATTGGCTGAGTGAAGTGCTTAACTCGCATCCAATTCTTCTGTGCAATTCGGCAGCCACTGAACCACAACAATAAACACCAGAAAAGCTGCACCAGTTAAATTAGAAGCCCCACTTTAGGTATTAAACCATAACCGTCGGTTTCGGTTGTAGGTATGGGTCCGTATAGGACAGCTTGTGGATCCAGATCCAGACTGTGCCCCCCCCCCTTGTTAGTGACCGCTGATCTAGAAATTTCTAGGTCAACAATCAAATAAATAGCAGCAGCAGTACTTAAAGGCTCGGTATGACAAATTTTAATGAATATGAATTTTTTTTTTTTTTAATTGTGAAAGAATAATTTTACTTAACATGGATGATAGGTGTTGTAGGGTTTGCACATAGAATCACACAGAAAACAGCTACTTCCAATGTGACACATAAGGTAGCTAAGGTTATTTTCATTCAATTTATAATCGAATAATTCATAATTTCATTTCTACATCTCTACAGTTGCCTCAAGGCGCTTTATATTGTAAGGTAGACCCTACAATAATACATACAGAGAAAAACCCAACAATCATATGGCCCCCTATGAGCAAGCACTTGGCGACAGTGGGAAGGAAAAACTCCCTTTTAACAGGAAGAAA
>NW_024584579.1:0-14720 GCF_018398535.1 Haplochromis burtoni
AGTGTTAATTTAACACTGGAGATTTTGCTGTGTACAAACTCTGTTTTGCCTTGCATACTGTATTTACATTATTTTTACATGTTTAAATAAATCAATGCAAGTATTTCCAGCAAATTAAAAAAACAAAAAAACAAAAAAAACAAACTAGGGAACTTAAGCTAAAGGAGGAAAAAGAAAATAGGAAATAACCCCCAATTACCCCCCCCCCTCTCATTATGCAATTACAGCAACATCAAATTAATTATACTTCATATACAGACCAGAAATACTTTATGAACTTGCATCTGCTGAAGAGGAGACCATTCAGTTTTATTTATATAGTGTCAAATAACACAAAGAAACCCCAACATATCATATGGCCCCCTATGAGGAAGCACTTTGGCAACCATTAAACACCATCAAGTAGTTCATTTAAATCAGACACAAATGATCAGCAATCAAAAAGTTAATGTTCCCATCAGCTCACCTCTCTGCAGCAGAGGGTTGTTCCTTAAATTCAATCAAGCGTTTTTTAGACTGGTCACTCTTTAAGGACACACAGCTGGGTTGAGGTCCAGGTTGGTTCCTGTGAAAAATAATGGAGCAGTGATGTGAGAGCTGAGCTGTGACATGTTAAAGAGTCATGGACAGTTAGAGATGGTCATCTCACCTCTGAGCTTTGGTCTGGCTCTCATGTTCCCCACACAGAGTGGTTTTAGAGGGAGGGACTCCCTCCTCTCTGTCCTCACACTGATCCATGCTGCTGAATTCACATCCACATCAGCTCACACACACTTTCTACCTTCACCTGCAGAGGAAACACAAATCATTCATGTGCACATCAACTCAAATCCTCCTTTCCATCATGTGTGCTGTCCAAATATCAGCTGTTCTTTTCTGCTTCATCTCAGTGTCAGAAGAGAAAATAAGAGACACATCCCAGATAGCAAAATTGGCATGGCCTAGATCTGGCCCACACAGTGTGCTTAAACATGGTCCATATACCGCAAAGAATGACGGCCCTCTGGTGGCCCAGATCTGGTTTGCCCGAGGTGTCCCACACACGGGCCAGAACGAGCCCAGTTGCAGACACACTAGATATCCTGTGCTGGCCCATGTGTGGATTACCTCTGGCAAACCTGGTCTGGGCCACCAAAAGGCCATCATTCTTTGCGATATGTGGGCCATGTGTAAGTTCTATGCAGCCACGGGCCAGTTGCAGACACACTGCGGGCCCTGTGGTGGCCCAGAACAGTTTCAACTCTGGCCCCAGTTTTCAGCCTAATATGTACATTAATCAAGCCACGCAATAACAACATGTGCTGGAACATAATAGTACAAAAGTAACATGACAAAACTCTGTTCAGACAATGAATGGACTGATATATAGCACTGGATTACTCACAGTGCTCTATACAACATTTACCCAATTACACACTTTGTCTAAGCTGCTTCCTAACTACATTAATTCTCTTGACATACAGACTGGAAGAGCCAGGGATCGAACCACTAACCTTCCGGTTAGTAAGTGACCTGCTCTACCTCCTGAGCTACAGCTACCCAGCAGAAAAGATGTGCAAACCCTCACTAGGTTTTAGATAAAGTGTACACTGACAAACCTGTCAAACCTGCATTTGAAACGTTGGCTACCACAGCAGTATAGTATTGCAACAAGGCATTTGGGTCTTCGAACTAAAATAGGAAAATACGAACATAAATAGTACTATTATTGCTAGACCTGGCCCACATCTGGTTGACATACACTCTGCCATGACACCAGTCAGTTAGAAGTGCCAGCTTGATGCCGGATCTGGGCCTGTTTTCTATGAGCCTGGGCCACATAAACCAAACCACAATCGGGCCAGATGTGGCATGCCATCATATAAACAGTGCCATCTACTCCAGGCCTGGCCCATATCTGGATGACATACCACTTACCATGCCAGAAGTCAGCCAGCAGTGCTGGCTTGACACCAGAAATTGGGCCAAACCTGTCTGCAAAGTGGGATTAAGTATCAAAATGTGATTATTTGTGACCTTTGTGACCTAATTATTTTATTGAATGAGGTTGGCTTTAATCTTTCAAAATGATTTGTAATAAGCTTTGATCTTTTTTAATAAGTTTTGACTGCCATCCTACCACCATCTTCACATTTTCTTGTGGCCCGAACCTGTCTTTTTTTTTTTTTGACTGTTTAAAATATGAATGTGTGCGTTTACACTGCATGGAACATGTTAACCCCTCTCTCTCCACGCTTAGCAGTTTGCTGAGAGCTCAATTCAAGTCCAGCAGTTGAAGACAGTGTATCAAGAGGCCGTTTGATAAATCATCTCCAGGTTAGAGTTATTCACCATTAATTGAAGAATCCACTCTGTGGAGGGCTCCTGGAAAAACTGCTATTTATAAGCTTTGATTTTTAAGAGCCTTTCTCGGTCTACTGGCCTACAGTCTAATTACCAGAGCAGGAAGAACTTTTTTGTTTTGCTTTTTGTTTTTCATTTATTTTATAACCTGGCCAAACCTCAGCTGTTGGTTCCTAAATCATTTTAGCGCACACTACCTTCTGTCGAGCTGCGGGAAGCGCTTATAAATTATCATAGGGCTTAGAAATCGGGCCGCTATCCTGGACAGATAACAGCTACAATTGACCAGCAAGCTGGGCGAAGCTGGGCTTAGAGGCTTTTAAATTAGTCGTAAAGTTAAGATAAGATAAGATAAGATAAGATAACCTTTATTAGTCCCACACGTGGGAAATTTGTTTTGTGGGAAATTTGTTTTGTCACAGCAGGAGTGGACAGTGCAAAAGTTATGAGGCAAAAATTAGAATACAATAAGAATAAAAATAGAATAAAATACTATATACAGTAGAATAAAATAAAATAAATATACAATAAGATAAAAATAGAATACAAATACAAATACTATATACAACTGAGTAAAAATACTACGATGATAGAAAGGATTATTGCACTTAGTATTATTGCATATGTATGGATGTGTGTGCTTGATCAGTTAAGATAAGATAAGATAAGATAACCAAAGTTAGGTGTACCAGTACTAAGGTTTGGAAGATGAAGTGAAGATGTGACATGGTAATGGAAATAATTTATTGGCAGTCAGTGGCAGTTTTTGTTATATATATAAATGTGTGAAATTGTTATTTGGATGAATGATTAAAGGTGCACATTGTTTTGAGAGAAAAGTGTGTGTGTGTGTGTGTGAGACAACAAAGTTCAGGGAAGTGTGTAAAATGCTGATGAAAGTATTGTGTGAATGAGGCTACAAAGCTGAGCTAAAGAATGGTGATATGTGTGGGGGAAAAAAACCCAAAAACCCCAAAACTATTAATTGTCCTGAGGTCTGAAAGAGCTCTGCTAAGCATGCTGAAGATTTTGATGTGAATGCTTGCAAATGCAAAGAGCTTAGTATATTTAAGTGTGTGTGTACTGAGAGCATTCTTTTATATCAACATTTAGTAGAGTTACAGAGGGTTTATAGACTGTAAATATAAAATAAGAGTTCAATTAGGCTGTAGAAACAGATGAAAACATGAGTTTGTGTGGCTGTGGGAGTGTGTGTCTGGCAGGAAGTGAAGCAGAAAACTGTGAGCTTGTGACGTTGGTGTGATATGTAAAAACAGAGGAATTAGAGACTGAATGTATTAAGACATAGCAATGAAAATTATATTAATTAAATGTTTTAGTATGTCAATACAGATGGACCCTTCTCATATTGAAAACATGAGTACAGCAGCAAAATGATAGATTAACAGAATTGGGATGAAAACAGGCCAGGCTTTGGCTTAAAATTTGACAGCTTCACCTCTCATTCTGTCCTTATCCTGAGAAGAAGCTTAAAGGACAGTAAATCTCCCGATGAAGACAGAAGACAGACAGAACACCATGTACTTGAAGAATTAACAGCAGGCAAAAAGACAGTGCAACTGAACTATAACACTGAAGACTCCAGCAGCAGCATGTAAGAAAACACTTGATGGAACATGCACTCTGAATTACAAGGTGGGAAGTTAAACAGTGGGATGACTGTGTGAAAGCACTGGACAGCACTGGACACTGAGTTTCATATTTGCCATGCTGGGAGTGAACCTCCAAGAAAACACTGAAAAGATCAAGAGAGAAGCAATGGAGAGAAGAAACCACTGATTTGGGCCTGTGTTGATCTGCGAGCCCACACAGGAAACTGTTAGAACAGGGACGAGGATCAGTAGTGAGAGGTGAACCTAGATGTGATACAGTGAAAGCATATGGGAAAATTGGATTGAAGATTGAGACTGAACTCATGGAGGTTTAGAAATGTCCAGAGGATCATAACAGAAAGGTAAAAAAAAAAAAGAAAAAAAAAGAGAGAGAGCTAAAGAGAGAAATAAACTAATAAGTACCTGAATGAATAGAAAAGACACGTGCAAATTGTTACATGTGAAATTATTTTTCGAGAATGTGAATGTGAATGAATGTGAATACATGACATAAATGCTATATTTAACATACTTAAAGCTAGAGCTGGAGGAATAACTCACGAAAGACCCATGACAATAAAGTGATTTTTGTGAAAAGGAAAAAGGATAAACCAGTGATTAAAAGCTTACAGTAGTTTTAAAAATAGTGAATTGGTAGTGCTCTTGTGCCGATTGAGCAAAAGAAGTGACTACGGTAAAAATAAAAATAATTTCATGTGGTAATGTTTAAATATGCATTTCTGTTGTCAAGGCAACTTCTTAAGATGTGACTCAATATGGAAATTAGCTGAAATTAGTGGTGTCAAAGAAGCTTCCTGTCTGGCTATGTGTCTGAGGCTTTCAATGAAGGAAACATAGCAGTGACTGAGAAGAATTACTTGGTATAATATATAATGGTAAAATACAGGATAATTAAATAAGGTGGTCAGGTCTGTCCAGAAGTGCAGATTTGGACAGGAAATGTATAATTTAGTGAGGACACATTGTTATAACATGTTTAGAGAGTGCTTAATGGGGAATATTACTGTTGTGCAAATGGTGCTGCTTTTAACAAGATTTTCTGTGTATTTAGCAGGTGAAATTATGTCAGTTGACCTCAGATTGTCAGGATGCTGAAGAACCTGAGGCCAACATGTTGTTAGATGAGTAAGCAAAACTTTTCTGTGATTAAGATTTTTGGGGTTGTTGTTTTAGTGATGGGTTGATTCTGTCGGTTAGGTTAAGGTTGTTTTCTTATTTTAATAGAGGGAGTTTTACTAATCATGGACATGGTTAGAACTTGGCCCTTTAAAATTGTAACAGTGCACTTAGAGAAATCCTGTCAGGTGATTATGTTTTGTGTTTTGATGAGCTACTAATCAGCTCTCTTTTTCTCATTTTTGTTCTAAGCAGGCCTGCACGATTGAATTAACAGCGCTGTAAAAAAAAAATTTCGGGAGAGCAAATATAAGGTGAGCTTTTCCAGATTACAATGGGCTGGGGAGAAGCCATCTGTGGGAACCCGGTTCCTGTCTAAAAGGATTGCCATGTGTCAATCCAGACCAAAAATGATGAACAATAGTTTTTTCTTTTGAGTGAATGCGTGTGAGTGAGTGAATGTGTGTGACTGGACTGACGATATGGACTAAAGGTTTGACTGACTTGACACTGAAACAAAGACTAGACCAAGGTCAGGAGGAATGAAGGTTGACAAACAATTAATCACGTAAGGGAGAGAGAGGGAGACTGGAGGTTTAAATAAGTTTGGAGTTGCAGACTTTTTTGGGTTGCTGATGTTTGCTTTAAGAAAATTTTGTTTTATTGACTGGGTTTAGATTATGGTAGTAAATTATATAGTGGGGAAAATGCCAAATGCTAAAGGGGGAGAAGCAATATTTATGAGTCACATAGGGGATCGCTAGACTTTTCATATAAAATGCAGTTAAACATTTGCATAATGACTGAAACCAGCCCACTGAAGGAACAATGGGCTGTGAGGTCAGTTTGTTCAGTGGGCTGGTTTCACCCATATGGAAAAGATATATATATAAATCTTATAAAGTTTGTATCTGTCTTGTGTGAAACTTGTATGAAAAGCATACAAGAGTGAAAACAGATATAAGATCCCTTGAAAAATTATATAATGAAACTTGTATGTTTTGGATACTTACTAAAACAATATATGAAAGTACTTACTAAAACAATATATGAAAGTAATGAGAAAGTGGCCACCTTCATGAGTAAATCATGTAAGCCTTATACGATTTACTCATGAAAGTGGCAACTTTCATGAGTTAAGTCATATAAGTTTTTACTATTTCTTTTCCATATGGGCAGTCATTATGCAAGTGTACTGTTTATAAGATTGGGGAAACCTGCAGTCAGCTGAGACTGAAGAAGTCACTTGGATGAGTGACGAAACGTTTCTCCCAGAAAACGCTACATCCAGATGAACAGAATCAACTTTTGGAGATTTATTTTCCTGGATGATTGAGAATGCATCAAGACTTTTTCTTTTAAGTTTCTTAAGAGGTGGTGAAGCATTTTCAGTTTCAGTAGCGGGTCTTTAGCTTATTTGACACATAGAATGTGTCAAGAAGGGGTGATTTTGGGTTTAATTTGAAATAAGGGGCTTTAGGATCATTTTATGACTTTCTGGGTGTTTGATAATTTAGCTATGATAAAACTTACTCATAAGTAATTGCTTTCATGCTTAAACGTAATTGATTGAAAATGTTTGTTTTCTCTTTGATCTTTTATAATGATTTTCTTACACGAAGAGATGATCTATTTTGAAAGGTGACAGAGGGTAGTAAAAGGTCAATGTAAAAAAAAAATGCTTGCAGAAACAGATAACAGGAAGTTAAGACACAGTTTGCTTGGAAACTTTGCACTTGCAGAGCAACAGTTTTTTTTGTACAGGATGTTTATGATCAGATAAGAGAAGAAGAGAGCTTCTTAAAAGGGTGTCAAAAGTGTTGCTTTTTTCTTGTTTTTAAAAAAAAAACAAATTTATTATTCAAGTTATGTTCACATTTCATCTTTGGTCTGTATTTGAGTCCTCTATTTACTCTACACACAGTCAGGGACACTTCAACAGCAGATACAGATTTTCAGAGGTTTGTGAGTTTTAAATAATTTTATTGCTGTGATGTCATTACTGTTGATGGCTTCCATTTTCATTTAGGTGTAGCTGTGGGGGCGGGGTAACTACAGCAGGACTGCAGCGAATCCCTCAAAGCATCCATAAATCTGTCCTACAGGATCATTGGAGAATAACAGCAGCACTCAGAAGGAACCAGCAGGGGGCGCTCACTTAGTGCTTTTAAATATTCTCCATGAATTCTGGAGAATATTTAACAGATAAACGTGAACTCTGATCCTTCGTTAAACAAAAACAACAAAACTTGAGCATCATAGTCAAGCTGGAGTCCAGCATCTGAAGCAGGTTCTCATATCAGGACTCCAGTTTGATAGTTTGACTGTGAGCCTGTTCAGAGTCCACATGAACACTGAGTGTGACTAAACATCACAGCACAGTCACACTTCCCCTGTTAAAGAGGATCAAACAGTGGCAGATATGTTTGATCCAACAACGTTCCTCATGAAGATGCCCACACAGACTGTAAGTCTGATGTGATGTGAGGAAAACAAATCTCTACCGGCACACTCTGATTGAAAGGCTCTAAGCTGGATGTTGGAGACTTTGTTGTTGCTTTGGAGTCTTTATCCAGCACCAGACATCAGAGATGAAACAAGTTTTCTCCGCAGAAACACTCTAACAAAGAGCAGCTGCTTTGTGATGAGGAGGTAACCTCAGAGACTGGAATGAATTAAAGTTTCACTTACTCAGCTTCTTTCCATGAACTTCTTCACTCTGCAGCTCTGCTGTCTGCACCAGGTCTGTGTAGAAACAGAAAATCCTCTGCTTCTTCTCCGTCGTCAGTCCTCTGTATCTGCAGGCTGCTGTCACATTAAGCACTCCACACCATAAAAGAGTCTTAAGATGTGGCTCGCGGGTCAAAGATCAGCTAACACACTCATATAAAATCCACATTGTAGATAGCAACACGCAAATAATTTTCAACAATAGTGTCACTACGGGTGTGTCTGTAATCTTAAACACTATAAACATTAAACAATTCAGACCATAAACGAGACTTAATCTGCAGCACATGGATCAAAGGTAAGCTGCTGCATCCTCATATGACTTTATATCAATAATTAACCTGCAGCAAATGTTCCTCAGTCTGTTTCTTTGATTACAGTCTACTAAATCCACTCAGAGCAGCAGCAGCCAGTCCCATCATCCAAAAGAAATCATGTGACATTTGCAGCGGCTCTTCTGCTTTGACATGGGTTCAAAAGTCCCTCCTATCTCCTTTTCCTAAACTATTTTCTTACATCACCAACGTCAAGGAAAGGTGGGTAGGAGAGTTGGTAAGGACTTAGGAAAACATCTGAGCTCTGAGAATCTGAACAACCTCACACTCGTCTCTCCTTGGTGATGTGACGCCAGATTTCTGCCATTTTGAAAGTATAATGTGCAGAAAATGGAGTGCAGAATGCATATTTTAATTTACCACAGCATGTTTTAAACCTGTTGTTTTATGCAGGCAATTTAAATGAGAACAGCCTGTGAACATGAAGTTTGAATTTTAAAGAAAAGAAAACATTTAGGGTCAGATATACTAATGTCTGCAGCAGCACAAAGTCACCTTTAAATGTTATAAACCTACTGGATTTAGTGATGAGGCTCTGTGCAGAAAGTTGTGTACAGGAGTGTTTGTGTAGCTGCCCTCATTGTGTATAGGACTTTAATACCAGAACCACCAAAATTCAAAACTCCATCGAACCACATTCACTTTGACCCCCTCCTACAACAACAGCAGTAATGGAACATACTGTTTTCTCATAGGTAAAATAAAAAAAAAAAAAAACACAAAAAATTCCCGGATGTGTTCTTGCTCCACCTGTTTTATTGAGCATGCATCGGCGGTGACTTGTGTTGACTTGGTACAGCTAAATATCCCAGAATACATTTCGTCCAAAACTCAAACGTGGCAATGGCGGACAAGCGCAGCTAAAAACTTTTAAATATTACTCTTTCTGGGTCACAAAAGAAACTTAAGTTATTTTCAAGGGAGAATGTAGCTGTGTAAGCTTCAAATATCTGCTCAATTTATCAAGATATCATATATTTCCAAACGTGCTTTGATGTTTTCGGAGACATCTGTGACCCGCCAGCTCCATAGCAGACAGCGAGGTCGAGGATCACTAGAGCCGGCAAGAACAGTGGATCGTTTTGAACCCCCCTGCGGTCTTTTCGCTGCCCCTGGTTTACCTTCTTTCTTGCCGATCAGTTCACTTTTGCTTCAGAGGCCTCATCGGAGGAAGCGGGAAAGAGAGCAGGCTTTCTTGAGTGGCTTCGCTGGCTTTGGAGAGAAGTGGATCTTTGGGGGCTTTATTCCTGGGCTGCTGCCGGTAGGATATGCCTGAGACTTGTCATTACAGGATTAATCCCCACAACCTCTGACAATGTTGACCTCCTTACTAATTCTTTCAATGAACACTGTCTTGCCATTCTTAAACAGGTTGCTCCTTTCAAAACTAGGCATTGCTCTGTTAGTTCCTGCATACCCTGGTTAAACAATCATACTTGTAGCCTCCGATGCTCTTGTCAAAAAGCAGAGCGTCTCTGGAAGTCCACTGGTCTGGTTGTCCATCGTGAACACTTCAAAGAACTACTTCACTTATACAATGAGTCAGTGAAAGAGGCTAAATCCTCTTTTTTCAATAATCTTATAAACTGTCATAAAAATAACCCAAGAATTCCATTTGATACCATTAACAGTATTGTTTCACCCCCAACACAGCATGTTGTGTTGCTTTCTGATGAAGACTGTAATACTCTCCTCAATCACGTTGTAAATAAGGTGATGGACCTGAGATCCAAAATCTCTTCAAGTGCCTCCCCTCAGTGTCATGCGTCCAGGGGCGATTCTAGCATCAGAGCTTTGGGGGTGCTGAGCACCCAGAGAGCTTCCCAGCCAGGCAAGATAAACTTTACTCGTCACGATGGGACTTCTTCCTTGTCTCTGTGAGTCCTTGCATCCCTAAATGTCTCCATTTCCATTCTCTCTGTCTCCTTGGTGCATTTAAATCCCTGTTCCTGGCTGTCCTCGTCGTCTGTTGTCTTCGTTTCCATTATCAGTCATCATAACTTTACAATCTCTGTGCAAGTCTGCAAATTTCTTCATTAAATCATAAGATTCTTAAATTCATCAAGTCTATCTGTGCCTGGGTCCTCGTCCCAAAACATGACATCACTGTTTTGTACATTTTAACACAATTTAATCCCCACATTTGTGAAAGAAAAGCAAAATACTTTTTTTTAAAGTCTGTAACAAAACCATCAAATCTGATAAAGGTTATTTAAATGCCGCAAAAGAAGAATGGATTGGAATAAAAAAAATACCTATCTTAACCTTAATTAATAGGGGAAATTACTAAATTATGCTCATAGTGAGTAAAAAGTAAACAGTGTATTTTTTGGACAGAGATTAATTTTTAATGTGTATGTATAATATAATACAGATACATAAAAAATACACTCTAAAAATAGAAGAGCCCTTGAAAAGTACAAATGTATAATGTATTAATTAAAAAACAATTCAAATGGAGGCAAATTTGCCTATGGTACAATTTATACTATATATGACAAGATCTTTACTGCAGATACTACTATGGCTCTGCAGATTTTTTATTTTATTTTAACTTATGTCGCCTCACCTTGAGGTTGGCAAATCTGTCTATCACTTTTTGGTGGTCAACTCTCTCAAGCAGTTTAACAGTTTCTTTTTTGGCTGTCACTGTTCCCTGTCTGTTTTCTTACCTGATTCTTCCTGACCTTGTACTTTCTCCTCACGTTCCCCTCTTTCCTCTCTCCCTCTTTGGACTGACAATCATACACAAATAGATTGTATTCAATTAGATGAAAAAATTACATTAATATGAAAAAAATACTATTAAGATCACTAATGAAAAAGTCCTCTCTCAGTGTACTTTCAACCAAAAGGCAAATAACCAAACCACATGTACATCTAATAAAATATATAAATATTGAAACACTGATCCAACATTATTCTTGACTGACGGATCATTTGATCTTACACTTTTACCTGAATGTGGCTCCTTTTTTTGAAAAAAACTTCCTTATATGAACCTGGCTGTCTCTCTGTACACACACACACACACACACACGCACACACACACACGACACACACACACACACACACACACACGACACCAAACCACACACACACACGCAACACACAACAACAGGAGTTATAAGTAATGGGCATCCAGTCAGTTAGCTAGTTAGTACCTTGGGTTTAATATCGGCACATGTACATATGACAAAATAACCAACTTCTCTCATTCCATTTCAAACAGGACAGTGGTAACAACAGTAGGCTACGGACAATTTTAAGTTTTAGATTTTAAATAGGCTTATAATTTCAATGGGAGCAACAGGACGGTCAAATGTGCTGATTTACTACAGAGTAGGACGGATTGTAGGGTAGCAAACATCTTCGGAAAACACTGTTTCAACACTGCAGGTTACCTGGGTGTAATGTTTTTCAGCTAAAAAGAAACATGGTCTGACTCCTACCTAACTATATAAAGAGTAACTGAAGGATAATGCAGCTAATGTCCTTAGAACAGAGGTTGGACTCGAGTCACATGACTTGGACTCGAGTCAGACTCGAGTCATTAATTTTATGACTTTAGACTTGACTTGAAAAAATGTTCTAAGACTTGTGACTTGACTTGGACTTTTACACCAATGACTTGGGACTTGAATTGGACTTGAACCGGTTTACTTGAAAAGACTTGATATTTACCCCAAATATAAAATTTAACATGCATATTATATAGAGATTGAAAATGTGACGTCATTCACGGGTAGAACCGCAAAGGATTCTGGGAACTCGTGGCAAGCGGTACTAGCGCACGCAGGCTTTCAATTAAAATCAGTTAACAGCGATAAAAAGAAACACAAAAATGCAAGAAGCTGTTGTATTATTAACTGCAATAGCCGGTCGCATGACAGCCACGGGAAGCCGACGGGTAAAGAGATCGGTTGTTATCGGATTACGTCGTTGAAGAGAAATTGTTCGAGCCATGTTTCCGAAGTAACAAAGAGGCGACGGATGGCCTGGATTGCAGCCATTCAAAGACCAAATATAACGTCCCAGAACACTCCAGCTCACAGGTTAGTCTGCTCCAAGCATTTCACAAAGGTCAGTGTTTTTAGTAGTTAATGCGTCATTTTCATAACATAATTGGTGATATAGGTTACAAGCAAGTCTGGCGCTGAACAGAAATTGTCGCGCTATGCTCCTTTATTTATTGTGCATAAATAGTGAATTGTCCTGACACAATATTGCGTTTCGCTTCTGTTATTATGGTACATTGACAAAAACATATACTTTTATTCACAGGATAAAACAGTTGTTTTGTATACTATTGCCTACAACATACAGTATTATTGTCACTGCTACATTTCTGTGATGCTACCAGAAATTATTTCCACTACTAATTAATTACCGTTGAGCTCAAAGGTCCTATTAATAAACGGTTAACGAATGTGTATTTATGACGAATTTGTGAGACTGGTAAACTTATGATACGTACGATGGTCTTTCGTTCTACACGGTGCATTTCAAGGTCCTGCACCCATCCGTCGGTAAACTGTACCTGGGCTTGTTGCAGTGACCTGAAGTTACTAAACTTCATGAGTGTATGCACTCACTCCAAGAACCGTATGATTATAAATATGCATATAAATATGCTACAATGAGATAGCTGACTTCATCTAACTAGCAAATGTTGTCCAGGCTACGTTGGTGATGCAGTTTTTTTTAATATGTATGATATTTTTGTCATGCGATTTTAAAGCCGGTCCTACAACCGCATCCAAGAATAACATGCAGCTTATCTCAGAACTGTCGGTGAAAATTATTCTTGGAGCTAGGTTTAATTGAGCTGCATTTTAAAGAGGTGCAATTTCACAATTTGTGTATATTTTCTAAGTTCACTATTTTGTCATGTGTTGAGAAAAACACAGATTTAAAATTACATGGTCTAATATTTACATTTAGCATAACTGCAACATTATTTTTTCGTTTTTTTTTAAAGACTCGAAAGGACTTGAAATTCAAAGTTTCAGACTTGTGACTTTACTCGGACTTTTACACCAGTGACTTGAGACTCGACTCTGACTTGCCTGACATTACTTGAGACTTGACTTGAGACTTGAGGATAAAGACTTGAGACTTACTTGAGACTTGCAAAACAATGACTTGGTCCCACCTCTGCCAGAAACGCACACCTCCGCTCCGCTGCGTCTCAGCCACCATCGTTCTGCCAGAAAGAGCGCTAGAGCCAGAGGGGGAGCTGGAACAAGCCATTTTTGGGGGGGAAGGGGGGGGGGGATATCTATACTTTTGTTGTTAAAATATTATGTCTCAACCAAGTACTGTATGCTTTTCATATTTTTAGTAGTGTGTCACACAAACAGCAAATATTGTCAAAAAAAGTAAGAAATCTTTGGGCATGGGTCATTTACTTCTTTTTCTCCAATCACACTGTATGACTTAATTACAGTAATAGGTAAAATGAAATTCTCATCGTGTTCTTTAGATATATAGCCTCCCTCTGTACTGTCTGTTACACTCATCATCATTGGTCCCACATTGTTATCCATCATCAACAGTTCACTGAGGCAAGGTTGTGTTCCATCTTATTTTAAACATTCTGAGGTAACTCCACTCTCAAAAAAACAGAATCTAGATCCTAGCTCTACTAGTAATTATCGGTTTTTAATTAGTTTTGCGAGATCTCGCAAAAGTTAATCTTAATTTTTTTTTCTCCCATGTCCCTTGCGGGGCTCCGTAGTTTTGCTAGCGGACCGCGCTAGCAAACGCTCTCCACTTGCGAGTAAAAAAAAAAAAGATAAACAAAAAACACCCCTTCCCTATTGGTGTTAAAGTTTCCCATGTCAGCCTATCAAAAATGATATGGCAACATGTGGCACTTGGTTGTTTAGGGAGAAGGGGAAGTTTTAGGAGTGACACCCGCGATGGAAAGCGGGCGAGCTAAAGAAAGAGAGCGTGAGTTTTCATATGTAAGACATTAGTGACGTTTAGTGTGTTTGGAGGCAAGAGTTAGTGTGCTGTGCTTGTGTAGTTATTGTTTTGTATTGTGTGTCAGTTATACTGCTGAATGTCACATATGCTCTAAAAAAGCCATCAAAGGCAGATTCCAGTGTAAACGCTGTTCCCACATGCAAACAGGACTGATACACCTCCTGTTGTCAGACCTGCAGGGTTTAGGATTGTGCTGTTCTCTTCTGTCTTATACTGAACACAAACAATTTTTTTTGACTGGCACAAATAATTTGTGTGCCAGTGTGTGTTGTTAAAACAATAATAATTGCTGAAACAATAAAATATGAATTAAGAAAAAGCACAGTTATTAATCTTGTAAACACAAAAACATTAGTTGAAGCAACTTTTCTCCTAAACTTGAAAGTTATCCATTAGAACCTAAAAATGTAAATGCAGTAGGTTGCCTTGAGTTTTTAAGTTTTCGCAACAATTTTTTTTTACAGTGTGTTGAAAGTCATTTGTCACCCTCTGGTGGTGAAAGCTTTTTGATTTCTTTAACACACACACACACACACACACACACACACACACACACACACACACACACACA